>NW_021133779.1:0-763 GCF_004193835.3 Ostrinia furnacalis
TATTTTGAGCAAAATCTTAAATATTCAATATTAAAAATTCGTGACGTGATGGAATTTTTTTATTATTTTTTTCGTAATCAGCACATCAGAAACTATAGAAAACGTTACTCAGATTTCAAAGGGGAAAACCATTGCAGACCTGTGTAATTCTATGTTTTCTTGCTCTAAAAACTCTTTTGTTCAGTGCGCGGTGTGAGAACTCGCATTGTCGTGATGAAGGATGATGCGGCGGTTGCAGTTCTCTTTACGGAGTTCAGAAACGACCTGTGGCAAACAAATGCTAGCATACTAATCTGCATTAACCATTCTTTGTCCCCCAAGAGGAATAGTCGCAACATGGCCGGTTTTGGAGACAACGGTGGCAGTGCCGTAACTAGGGCGGTGCCAGCGGTGCCCAGGCACAGGGCGCAGACCCTGGAGGGGCGCAGAAATGACCAGACCAAGCATTTTTCAAGGGCGCAGTTTTGAAAGCTCGCACCGGGCGCATAAAAGGCTAGTTACGGCACTGAACGGTGGCCACCATTTCTTTTGCAACACTCCGTGAACGAACAATTTTTGTTGGCTTTAATTCATTTTCGAACACCCAAACTCGTGACTGGTTTTTTGTTTCGGGCTCGTACGCGTATATCCATGATTCGTCACCTGATACGATGTTGTATACAGCATTTGAGGATCCTGCATGTAATCTCCCGAGAGTTCTGACGCACCAAGTAACGCGAGCCGCTTTTTGCTCTTCACAGAGCGAATGCGGTATCCATCGGGA
>NW_021133780.1:0-504 GCF_004193835.3 Ostrinia furnacalis
TTTTGATGATCGGTGAGTCAGTCAGTGAGTCAGTGAGTCAGTGAGTGACAAAATTAAGTAACTTTCACCCGTTATAATTCCTAAACTACTAGTTCAAATTGAATGAAATTTTAAATATACCGTGTCTTTACAATGCCTGCATAGCTTATGAAAATTCAGCCTTCTAGTTTTATCCACAACGAAGTTACAGGCAGTCGAAAATGGCCTGAATTGCTTCGAGAAAAGGATGGTACGGCCGTGCCGCTTTTTTGCTCGACTTGGTGGGGGCACTGCCGTGCCCCCAGATATTATCACCAAGGGACGAATCCCGGAAACCCTCGGAACATTGTCATTTTCGACTTTAAAATTAAAAAAAAGAAAAAGAAACTGCAATGTTATGTACTTTCTTCCGTACTATTCTAACGAGGTGAAGAACTAAGCACGTTTTTTATAGTAGTGTTCCCAGGAGGCCTAATCCACATGATTACTAAGGTTACTATAATACATATAATATTTGTTTTATGG
>NW_021133781.1:0-125149 GCF_004193835.3 Ostrinia furnacalis
ATATTAGCTCGGTCCGTGCGGCGTGCGGCCGCGCAGCCGTAGGGTTGTCAAAATCTCCGTGCTCGGTGCTAGGGCTGTCGATGCGTCGCGGGGCGCGTCACATCCTCCCTTGTTTTGGAGATTTTTAACTGGAAAAATCACAAGTCTGGTACATAAAGGTTCTTCAAGAACAACTAAAAGTCATGTCAATAATAAGTTATTTTTGGGTAACTTCGTGGCGAGTAAAAATAACAATGTAAAACATGACTGAATTTGTACTTGATCATTAGCCCAATAATAACTCTTTATTTAAAACGTGACAGTACATTTATTTACTTATAACAATATTAGCTAACTTGGTCTTGAAACAATGTTATTAAGATACCCTTAATTATTTTTTTTTTTGCTTACAATGAACTAATTAAATGTTAATTTTAGCTAACTTAGTTTTGAAACAATGTTATTAAGATACCTTTACTTTTTTTTGCTTACAATGAACTAATTCAACGTTGTTTTAGCTAACTTAGTTTTGAAACAATGTTATTAAGACACCTTTAATTTTTTTTTGCTTACAATGAACTAATTAAACGCTAATTTTAGCTAACTTAGTTTTGAAACAATGGTATTAAGATATCTTTGGTATTTTGTTTACAATAAACCAATGAACTAATTTAACGAGTTGTTTACTTTGTTATTACGAGTATTCAATTATTACTTTTAATACAATAATAGTATGCATGGCACTTGTTATTATTATTTCTAGTTTACTAGTTTAATTATTTAAATTACCATACTCAGAATAGGCATCTGGTTAATGTTAATAATTTCTATATTTATTAAAAGTTATACAAGACAATGGCAGTTAAGGGGTTAAGTTTTAGTTACAATAAACAATATTTCCTAATGTAAATGGAATGCAGCCTGCCGCGGCGCGCAAACATTAGGCAGGTAAAATCTAGTTATGAGTCATCTAGTAAGCGAGTGCTGTTGATCGCCTGTGGCGTATAGAAAAATGCGTTCCACTGATAATATGCAAATGAGCTCGCTCGGTGAATCGTTCTTACAATGTTTGTTCACTATTTAAAAGTTATCGAGAAACTGGTGGTACTATTGGCGCGTAACAAACCGGTTTGTTATTTATGTGAGTTTAGGTTGCAAGTTACGAGTAAATAACAATGCGATTTGCGTCAATAGTTATTTAACGAGATTAAATAGAACACTTTAACTATTTAAATTATACGTGGTTATTACCTAATGATAATTAATACTTATAGGTTATTGATATGTGATATTTAGCGAGATTAAATTCAAGAACTGAATGATCTAGATAATACAGGGTTGTTATGTAATGTTAATTGATACTTATAGGTTATTGATATATGATATTTAACGAGATTAAATTCAAGAACTGAATGATCTAGATTATACAGGGTTACTATGCAATGTTAATTTATACTTATAGGTTATTGATATGTGGTATTTAACGAGATTAAATTCAAGAACTGAATGATCTAGATTATGCAGGGTTGCTATGTACTGTTAATTAATACTTTTACATTATTGACTTGTTTTTGATATTGATGAATTTACTTTAACGAGAACTGACTAGACAATTACTATGTATTTTGTATCTAGGTGGGTATCTATTAGAGACCTAACTTAGGTATAAAGTTAAGCTACGAGTAATTAACGTTACTGGCCTTGTTCAGCTGGTTCTGGATTTGGCCGCGCCTCTTCTTTCTCCCCGGCCGCCTCCTGGTCTGGTCCTCAGCTCGGGTCGGCTCCTCTCCAGGGCCGGACTCGCGCCAGTCCAGGTCTTGTGGGTAGTCGACGGTGTCGACATCGAGGATTTCGGTCCAGTNTCTAGCGATCTGGTGGTCCCTGTAGGTTCCGTGGGTTATTCAGTTGGGCGCCATTGCAACGGGGCGTCTTAGCTAGCTCAGTCTGACACCCCGCTGTTTAGTACTAAGTCCCAGTTCGCTTTCTGCGATGAGGGATGTGAACCTATCTGGGATGCCTACAGGGATATTCGACCAAGGAAACGCACAATTAATAACACAATGGCACTTTGTAATTCAGGTTCCACAATAGTTTACTTATTCTAGTTTCACTGACTCTAAATTACTATCGTTTAATAATGAGCAAGTTTACAAGTACTTTACAAGTTATATCACAATATACTAATCTATTACAACGAGAGGAATAGCGACGCGCCCGGTTCGCGTCCCGAGACTAGTTTACGTATCCGCGAGAGGGGCGGCGCCCTGTGCGAGGTTTAGCGAGTGTTAGTTTGGATACTTATAACTAGGGGGGTAGGACGTGGTTCAATAGCTCGAGCCAGAGACCAAAGTCCTCTGATGAGTATGATACCACTGGGAAAGGGCGTCGGACCTACGTGGCGAGGGGGTATGAAGTTCAGGAAGGGTGGCAGCGGGATTGCTACCGCAGGTCGGGAATGAGTATCACATGCACTACTCGGTAAGGACGAGAACCGAAAGGCTATCAACGATAGAACGTCTCGAATCGACAATTAGATCACCTGACCGAGTTAACGAGTATCGAATCAAGCCAGAGTCGAACAGTTAGGGTTAGTGGGAACAATGTGGATAGCTATTCGCTAGGGACTCTGTGCAATGCAGTCGAGGGAACAATAGACGCGCGCGCGAACGTCTGACTGTTGCAATGGCTCCCGAGCGAATGCTAGGCGCCCGCGGTCGCCGCCGTCTCATATATTAGCTCGGTCCGTGCGGCGTGCGGCCGCGCAGCCGTAGGGTTGTCAAAATCTCCGTGCTCGGTGCTAGGGCTGTCGATGCGTCGCGGGGCGCGTCACAGCTTATCATATTCGCTTGGAGCAGGGCAGGTGGTGGACCCATACCAAAGATATGGATGTATTTTTGAGAAACCTTTACGTGAATTTGAATGTTGAGGGTTTTTCACAGCTCTATACGGTTATATTTGTTTATTTTGAACTGAGTCAGCTTGACCTCGATCTTATTGGTTTGTACACTTGTACAGTCAGCGTCAAATAATTCGTAAAAGTAGCCAAAAAGTTCGCATCACGTCTTTGTTTCAATGGAATAAGGTTGTATTGTCAACTTTTTGGTGACTTTGTCGAACTATGTGACTGTCCTGTACATTATGAGTAGAGTACCCTAAGATTGTCTTTGGTTTCTATATCTACTTAAAGATATATGTACTAACTTATTCTGACCTTCGTCAATTTTAGCAGTTCTTCTGTGATTTTACCTATTTTCTGGTAGGCTAAATCGTGGAATAAAAGAAGGTGAAACGATTATTCTACCCATTCTAAGTAATTCACAGAATAACGTGACTTGGTGGAATCTATCGACCAACACAACAACATGTTGTCGCTAGTTAATTTTTTTGTCGATTGATTGGTTTCTGATTAACCTAACGCCTAAAATAGGGTTATTTGAGTGGTTCCGAGTATTCTAGCCACCAATTTGTTTGCGATTAGTGGAATTAGTTTGGTTGTGGTGTTCGAATAGATAAATGTTTTGTTAGTAGGATCTTATAAACTACATAGCTAGGTATACATAGTAGGCCTTAGTAAGAAAAAACTCACAAAACTAGATTCAATCTCAACCAAAAATATGTAAGATTATGTATGTATATTAACAGATACTTAGTTACCAATGAGTTATCCCATATACTAATATTTTTCTTTTTCAAACTAAGTAGAACTTGCACTTTTGTGATATGTAGTAACATAATATTTTACACTGATACTTGGTATAATTACATAGGCATCTGCAAAAGTTGTGACTCCGAGTATAGTAAATTCTTTTGCCCATCACATCCCTCAAAATTCATCTAATTTGACTTTCAACCGATATTATAATCAGTCCTTCCCCTACTTTACTAACTTTTTACCAGTTCCTGCAGTAGATGCTTTTTTATCGGAAACTAATGAAGGTTTATCTGTATATCCGTAAAGACATACATTCCATCACCCCTCAGCTTCGATAGCACCACTTGACGTCAGCTGACCGATAACAGGCAGGCATATTTCAAGCACCCACCTTGCACGGTGCGCACGCGCATAAAAACAAGACCCTTCATAAACCAAGCCTTATTAGGTTATCGGTTTTGGGAAATAATTGAATTGACGTAGATAAACAGAATACATAGAATACATGCATTTTCCTCGTTGAGCTAAATACGATAGCATCATGTAGTTGCTAGTTTGCTACATGACACTGCACTGGACTGGAGACGTGGACTCTGAGAGAAAGTGAGAAGAAGAAGATAGACGCTCTAGAGATGTGGTGCTGGAGAAGGATGCTTGGCATAACCTGGACAGAGTTCCGAACCAACGTCTCGATCATCCAAGAGCTTGATGTCAAACAGCGTCTTTCTTCCATCGTCCAAAGTCGTATACTCACTTTCTTTGGCCATATAACACGTGGAGACATCGCTTCTGTTGAACGACTTGTCGTGCAGGGGAAGGTTGAGGGCACAAGAGCGCGCGGCAGGTCGCCCATGCGCTGGACTGACCAGATCAAAACCGCACTCAATGGGCCACTCCACGAGTGCACAAGAAAGGCTGCAGTGCGGGAGGAATGGCGACGGATTGTGAGACTTGCCACCGGACCTGGTGTGACGACCACGACCACTCTGGCAAGAGTGTAGCGACGAAGAAGAAGAAGAACTGCACTGGAGGATGAAAGAAACAAGAAATAAATGTGTTCACATTTTTTTGCCAAGCAACTTTTGAAATTGGTCACTAAGTTTCAGAATTAAAAATCCTAAATATAAAATGTTGCAAGTAAATGCACCAGACTTACTAATTATCCCAAATTCTGCCCAAAATAATGCAAAATATTTCCCATTTTCAAAATTGCGATGACTGCTCGCCATACAAATAAAATATAGTCAAGTGTGTATTAGATTAACGAAGTCCCGAACCATTGTATCCGACAGCACATCAACCCAAACACTGTGGCATCTTATGGGTATTGTAATAGAAGCTATTTTGGATTAACAATGTGTAAGATGAGGTGCTGTCAACTGTTTCCCCGACAGGTGGCATGACAGGCGCCGGGAACCGAACCGGCGCTAGATGACGACCGATTAGGGGACGATGAAATGTCCCCACAATAAAATAAATAACGTTTATTTAATTATGTATCTTTGGATCTTTTCCGGTGGATGACAGAAGGATTTTTTTTTTTTGGGTAGGGAGAAGTAATGGGACATCGTAACAATGTTGAAAGGCCTGGATAGGTAAATCATTTTAATGGTTGAACCTATTTAAATATATGACACATGTCGTTTGTTGATCGTTTAACTGTTATTTCGTCGTATTTAAGTGCTGTGCTCATCTTCTACCAAAGGATGAGTTTAAAATGAAAAGTTCATAAGTCCTTTAAAAGATAGGACGGTGAAGCCAAAAATCTCGATTTACAAACCGGGCATTTTGTAATATTGTAGTTGTCGAAATCTGACCAGCAGGAATAGGGAATGTAGCCAAAATCTATACTATTTACTTTAAACTAATAACCAAAAATTCGTCCAGTCGTCCGTCTATGGCGCTTCATAGAGTCTGCCACCAAGGTTGCGTGAGTAGTTACAATCTTTGAGGCAGAAGAAGAAGTACGACTACCTCAAAGATATATTTTATTCAGACTCCACATATCGAGGGCGTTAACCTCCGCTAGGCTTTATTAATTTATATTTAGTTTTAAAAACCACGGAATGTCGGGCGACGCCGCGGGGCGTTCGAATGCCTTTTATTTGGAAGTAAAAACCAGCGGGCTAGTACAACTGCAGGGCGATATGGAGAGTTCCGTAGATTAATAAATATATCTCTACCGTTAGTACCGTAAACCATTACATGAATAACAAGTATAGGTTATAGTTTAATTATAAAATAATTAAAAATACATTAATTTCGATGAAATCGCCTTCACTATCCACACTCCCCAACAAAATTGACACTAATGACATAAGATTTTTGCCTCACTTTTGACGAAGCGTTTGTATGAAGACTATCCATCTAGGCTTTATTAATCTAAGGTTTAAGCTAAGTATTAGTCAAACTCGTATAACGTATTTCGCTCAATAAAATGACTGAAAGGCCCTGGATGCAACTCGCTACCAATCGGCCAATCTAGAAATCATTGGAGGAGGCCTACGTACAGCAGTGGACGTACTACACAGCATGGACGATTTCATGCTCTGTGGAACGTACTGTGGCTGAAATTATGATGATGATAATATAGACTCATTAAGATTGATTTATTGATCATAGAGCCATTTTTCAAGCCGTAAGAAAGCGATAAAGCATCATTGATGAAGCTTTCACGATGTATAATGATAATTATAAAAAGGAGGCAATATTGGTCAGCTAATGGGTGGTTTGTACGAGTAATTGAATGTAGAGTTTCTCCTTTTCAACATATTTGAAAACGTTCGACATTGCTATTTAAAAGTCATAAAACTCATTTATTTTTGCAAATAGGCTTTTAAAGAGCACTTTTACACGTCCCAGTATTAACCATACCACTGATTCGGGACATTAAATAGACCAATTTTTTTGCACATTCTGTTTCTTATAAATCGTTTAGGGATCCCTAAAACACGAAAGGTCCATCTCCGCATGATGGATGCGGTAGGCTCGGCGGGGGCGGGCCGCCATTAAAAAACAATAACGCTAGCACCGTCGCTTGCCATTTGCACTCGTGCGCACTCGTCTTTATACCGCACCCAACCAGCAATGAAACTTCAACTCTAACCCCAAGCTGTAAGTTACAGTTTGCAGTGCACATATTTAGGCAAATAGGCCCAGTAAGCCACGAACTTAGATCTTACCTCCCCGAATATAGAGCTTAAAATGAGTGTTTTTATTTGGAAAAGCACTCAATCAATACTCTAATACCAACTCTACCAAATTAATAATAGAGTTGATAGTGATTATGTGTTACGACAATGGGTATTATATCTGACGGGGAAATTGTTAATTTGATTTTAATTGATAGTCAGCACGTGTTTGGGTTTATACTTTTTAGATTTTTTGGATGGGTTATGTCAAAGGTTAAAAGTTAGATAAATGAATAGACTAAGTAATAACTACTGATTAATATAAACTAGCATAGTGTGAGTAATTATAACGCCCTAATATGCAAGTTTTAATCAAATGATTGATGTTGTACTGATTGTGGTGTTTTTCTTTTCAGGTAAGTTTCCTGTGTTTATTCACTACAGTTGCTTACTGCGGGTAAGTAACTATAATTTATTGGAAGATCTGTATTATTATCAGCACGCAACTTAGATTACCTTCATGTAAAACAGCAGCGGACATCTTTAAGGCAAAAGAGCACTTTAAAATTTCAAACAACCGACCTAGATTCTATAAAGCTTTTCCAAACTTTAACCTTGATTTCTTATAAACTTGCTAATTAGGTTCAAACCCTGTGCAAATAAATAACGAACGAGTGCACACATTTTGGAAATACTTTATCCCCAAACAAATGGCGTGCTAAGTGGCGTTTTGGCAACTGTATTAATGACAACTGTCACCTAGGTCTTTTACCGTCAAGACGGACTGTGACAGCTTTGTGGTTTCAGATGTGACATTACATGACGTGTCTTGGTCACTTTGTTTTTATATGACGCAAAATATTTAACAGCCAATTTCTAAAACATATCTTACTTCACACTCGTTAGGTAAAATACAGGCAGCGTTAAATAGTTTGTGACATCCAAAGTAACAAGGACGTATTGCGAACTTATTGGCTACTTTGGGTCACAAACTATTTGACGCTGACTGCACCAAGAACATAATAAGAGAACTTAAAGTAAACATGCAAATCTCAAGTATATTTAAGACGTATGATGATCGCAAATGACTTGATGATGATCACGGGGCCCGCAAAACAAACATCATTACCAGGGCACCAGCGGCGGCGAGGAGCTACGTCACGACACGACTATTACTCCGCGACACCGCCCACCGCTTGTGTGGTCCTGGTACTCCGATGGATGGCCCGTGAAATTTGCCATGTATGGTTTCTTCAAGAAATGGGAACATACAGTGATTTGATGTATGGGTTATTATCCCAACTAATATTATAAATGCGAAAGTAACTCTGTCTGTCTGTCTGTCTGTTACGCTTTCCTGCTTAAACCTCGCAACCGATTTTGATGAAAGTTGGCATAGAGATAGTTTGAGTCCCGGGAAAGAACATAGGATAGTTTTTATCCCGGTTTTTGAAACAGGGACGCGCGCGATAAAGTTTTTCTGTGACAGACAAAATTCCACGCGGGCGAAGCCGCGGGCGGAAAGCTAGTGGCTACATAATCGAGAGCTAAAGACGGTAACTAGAAATATCTAACTGTTGTTTGTTAAGAAATACTACTACGGTATCTGTAATTTATTTATCTGTTTATGAAAAACTAAGCCAGGATATCCAGCTATTTATTCCAATGATTGATTTGTACCGGTAAAATTATATACGGGTACCCCACATGGATTTACAATCCTTCACACTCGGAGCGATACGCAGCTTCAATTTTATGTTGCGAGGAAGGCCAAATTAATTATTTCCTTTCTCGAACAATTCTACTGCAATAACTGTTCCCGGGTGATGAAATCCGCGTTACTTCGAAAAATCAATTTTCGAAGTAACTCAGTCGCAATAACTCAGTGAGCCGATCGTTGTGCCAATAAACAATAAACAACAATTTTCCCATACACGTTTCTCGCGCAACATTATGTTTACGCCCGTTTTGTAGTTAACCCCGCAACAGCGTATTAAAGTTTTGATCAATCATCGGCATTGTTAAGTTTGTAAACTTTCATAGTGAATTAACCCTCGAGCGGCCGCGGTAGTCTCACAGCCTTTTGCGAATGCGCTAAAGATAGTTTTCGCGTGTTTCCGAATGTAATCAAGTTTGTGAGGGTATAACTAGCTGGCGAAGTGCGTATTAGCGGGCAAGAGCTCATCTTTTTGGGCCGCGCCTAATTGTAGGTTCTCGACGCCTGCGCCGCGCGGCCTTACCTCGTTAGTAGGGCTGTCTCGGAAGCAATTACATTCCCAGTTAAATATTCACGATGCATCAAAAAAATAATCTCTTACAAAACGATGTAATGTTGTAATTACAGCCATTACTGCATGTTCGTATAAAATATTAAATTACTATGCTTTGTTATTCAATCAATAATTGCCTGGAAAGTGTTCAATCTTGAAGCTGTTGTAAATTAAAAAATCTAATTAGGTATGGCGGGCAGTGGCATAATGAAATCACGTTTTAATGACTCTCATTAATTTCGGTTTTTGCTAAATGAAGAAAAAAATTTAACTGCAAGATCATCGCCGAAAATGCAGATTTTGGGTGGCACCGTGTGACCGGTATTTAAAAATCCACTGCATAAATCAAAATAGTCTTATAAATATCTCCCACAAAGGCTATACAACAAAATTGCTGTTTACCATTCATAATTGTACGTCTCGCGCGGCAATTATAAATCTGTTATTAATAACCGCTTGTGTCAATAACACCCAACAATTACGCGGCCAGGGCTGCTATCGCGCGCTAGGCGGCCGTAAGCTGCCGCCGCCGTGTGTGGCGGCCCTAACTCACGGCTGACGGGGCAAATTGAAAAATAAATAAACACGCTAAGTGATGCCATGGGATGGGTTGTTGACTCGCCTTTTGTGCCCGGCGAGGTTTTGTGCATTTTTTGGTTGAATTATGAGGTCAGTTTTTATGTTGAAGATGCATTTACTAAGTAGGTATTGATGGCTCATTAAGTTTCCTCTCGATCAATGAAAATAATAATATCAGAACTGATTCGTTTTGCTCATTTGGTTTCGCGCTAAATCAAATGCGTTGATACCTGCTTAAGAGTTCGTTAGATCGATTCTGGATACATGATACATACGTGAAACTTAGTGAAGGTGAGCAGTAGGACATTGTAGACTTGATTTTATCAAATTGGCCAATTACAAAGGGTAATTACGCTGACTCCTTATTTCAGAAGTACGTCCGGAGCATGTCAAACGCCTTTGGCGACTCATAAAATCTGATACCGGGGTGTTACAGTCCATGTAATGATATTAATAAGAAGAAAAAGCATAACAACTCATGTTACTGCAATATGCAAAATTCAAATTTTTTCATAATCATAATAATTAACGAGAGGAAAAGCCTGTTCTCCTGCCTTATGAATTTCTTAATTTTGAACGCTTACCGCAAATTACTTACTGGCTCATTTCATTTAACATATCTGCAACTTAGGGTTAGCTTAGACGTTTTTTTAATTTTCATTACAGCTTTTTACTTATTTTGTGTTAGATGCGGATTCAGTTCACTTTAAAGCAGTTGTTCTAAAGTAGTGTTTTACTCCAAGACCTCACGTTTGTCGAGTCTTACTTTGACTACTGATAGTTCAGCTGATAGGTTGCTAAGATTGCAATCTAAAGAACATACTTTCTAAAGTAGCTTTTTTAGTAACAGATGACATCCTTGACGACAGGCACTCAGACATCTTTTCATATTATGTTGTGAAACATTCTGACGGATTAGTTGACATTCTTGAACTCGACTTAAATTCATTACATAGGGTCTCAGCAAATGCAGTTTGTAGGCATCGCGCTGTGCGGCAGCCCTAACACACGCGCTGACGGGGCAAATTGAAAAATAAACACGCTGAGTGATGGCCTGACGGACCACGGACAGCCCGGGTTATTGACTCTGCGAGGAATTCGCGAGGCGATTGCCAAAGAACGCACAATGCCTTGAGACTTGATAGCCGTTATCAATCTACAATGTGGTTTGAGCATGCATCGGTTGACAGACAGGTAGAGTCATTCACTAAGTTACTTACACAATTTAAATCTACGCTAATAATATCACAGTCTGAAATATATTTTGGAATAACGGAATAAGTAGGTTTCTGTCCGATATATTTTCAATGTTTTTTTTTCTTTCAATTATACGTCAAAATTACATGTGGGTAAAATCAAAAGCTGAATAACTAAGTGGACTTTTCCTGCGTTTGGATTTATAAAAAAGGCCCTGTTTATTTGTCGGTACTATACATCATGTTAAACACAAATGCTCAGACCAATTACGTCAGGCATCGTAATGTTTTACGACAGCGATCGAGTATTGACGGGCTGTCGCTTGCGTCGTGGTAATTGATGCTTGTAATGTTGTGCGACGGTCGGTTGTCTCGATGACGTCGACGTGAGGTCTGACAGGCCGCGCTGTCGCGAGGGATGCCAGCGTTGGCAGGGTTAATGAGTGGGCAGGTTAAAGATAATTTTTATACGTCGTTAAGTCGTATAGCTGTGCCACGTATTTATTTATTTATTGGTCATTCATTCAAGCCAAGACAAGTAACAGATGTTCAGACTGAGGGGTAAGGGGTTGATAGTTATAATAAGACATTTTTACAACTATTAGCTTTGTGAAACTGTAATATTTCAAATATTACAATACCAGGCTGACATAAGATACTAACAAATAACTCTCACACTCAATCTATTGTACCAGGCTTGTATGATACATGCTGTATCAAATGACTCGAACAAAGCAAGCTTTAACAATACCAGGCTGACAGAAATGTAAAGAGATAACATTAAAGGCACGTTCATGCACACGCGAAGCTGATCAGGCAAAATTAAGCGAAAAATTACTACTTTGTATAATTCCTGGAACCGTAAGTGGTCTATGAGACCGCGGTAACAATTGATTATTCACTGGTACTTGAAGGGGTTATTCAGTATAGGAGTGACATCGATACGAAATTTCATAACAGAGATGAAAACTGTAGAATTCAACTGTAGGATTTTGAGTATTTTTTTCAATTTACTGAAAATAAGATTTTGTTTCTTTATTAATTTTTGATATAACATCTGACTGAATCTAGCTGGGCAGGTCAATGCGATACAACATTTTGTGGTTGAGGCTTGCTTTGAAAACCGTAGCTCAATCAAACATGCTTTTTTATAGATAACAATGCAGGTATTTGACTTCAATCGTGGTGCTAAATGAGATGCAGTCAATGAGACGCAGTCTAGGATATAGTACATATCTGCCCTGTGAGTGCCTTATCACTCTCGCCTTAAAAAGGACCGGATTATAATGATCGGGAAAGAAACTTCAAACATATAGGATCACCTGTTTGTATGCTTGCCAGCGCCTTTTCTCTCCTGAACACAGCCTTATGCTCGCCAACGAAGCCCGTCTAAACTGCGGTATTAATTACGGGCCGAGTAAACAAAGCGAAAGATAAATCCCTAGAATACGATGCGCCGGCGGCGCTCGACGGCCGCGTATTAATGTCTCTGCATGTTGTTTTTGACTAATATAAGCTTTATTATACTTTGAGTCTTCAACTCTTTGATTTAGTATCTTTACCAAGTTATAAGGCTGGTGTTGTGTTTGTTTTAGTAGAGATAGAGAGCTCTACGTTGAAAAGTTCAGGCGTTCTCTACCTACGTAAAATAGGTCTTAATGCATCTTATTTACTACTAGATTTGCAGAATCTAGTTTAGCAGGTTTGTCTGTATGGTTTTCAGAATGTCTGTTATATGAAATTTAAGTTTTTGCGAGAGATACGAGTAGGTAGAGCTTTTACTCGATAGATGCTCTGTATCAAAAAGCTCTGGGCATTATATTCTGCAAAAAATACTCATGTAGAAAATACAAATAAAAAAACCGTAAAATTATTCAAGTGATGTATAAGTACGGTATTCAAAATTAATTTAGAACCGCGAAAAATAACTTCGTTATAAAACCTTAAAAGGTAGCGCAAAAAGTGTCTACATACGTATAAATAGATAAGAAACTTGAACAAAACTGCTTTAAGTACCAACACGTGATACATACTCGAATAAAGGTCTCCTTAAAACGCATAAAGTACATTCATTATGATAAATAAATTGAGTTTACCGCGATACAAGTAAGGCTCCACAGTATACAGACTATAGTCGCGCAGTCGCGTTGTTATTTCTGCTAATTTGTCGTTTGCGTAGGGCCTAAAATATTGGGCGTCGTCCGATACGGTGTCGTCGCGTACAGTCGCCAATAAAACGCGGTACACTCGGCGCGGTGTCGACGTTTGATGTCGCCGAACGCCGATAGGGCTAAAAGCATTCGCGAAATGGGATTGCGGTGTAGGGTAGGCTCACATACGTGTGAAAAAGTCGTCTTAGTGAAGATAAAAAATTTAGACCAATTTTGAAAATTTTACATCATTTAGAGCTCTAAAGTTTGTTAACACTAGAGTGCTCGCGCCCCTAAATACTCCTAGAGTGCTCGCGCGGGTGACATATGTCCCCCATTATGATATGGGTTTATTTTTGCTAATCTTATTTAATACAAGTAAAACAATTTATAATATTAAACATCAACTATATTTCTTACTAAATAATTTAAAAAAAGTGAGAAATTATTTCATGAACTCTTATTATAAACCAAAAGAAATACTTCAATATTTTTCAAATATTTTAGAGTCGAAGAGACCAAAGTAGTTTAAATAGTCGTTTGACCCGTTATTTTGGCAAAAATATCACCTAATTAGAAAGTTAATCAATAGATTGATCTTATTCTGTGATATTTTGATCACAACTCGGGCACGATATGATTTGATGATCTGGACAAAAACACCTATTCCACTTGTTATATTTGCTTACGAGTGCTTCGATTTCTGGCTCTTGTGTAATAAACACATCGTCCTTTGCCACAATACTGGCAAGTTTTGTGCTAGTTGGTGTTGTCGCAAGCCCAGAAGAATCCTGGTTTTTAATTTTACAGTCCTAGGTAAGTTATTACTACATTGCATACAATCTAAAACAACTACTTTCTTGCATCAGTTTATGCTTATAAAACAATATAATTATTGTAAATGTTTAAAAAATGGTTAAATATTATTACTTTGAACTTACATGAAAGTAAATTTGATTTTAAACCGCGACGATAGGGGATCAAACAATTCCTCAAGTGCTCGCGCGGGGGACATGCGTCACCCAAACACTTTAAATGTTTTCTGCACTCACGTTGATGCGTCTAGCAAGATGGCGTTACTACTAAAATGTGCGACAATACATGCTCGAAGAATACATGAGAAGGCAGCACTGTAGCTCGATACCTTGAAAAAATATTTACAAATTATACACCCTGGGTGACATATGTCACCCGCGCGAGCACTCTAGTGTTAAAGGTTCGGTCAAACCAACGCGATCAGCCTGCTTGCGCCATGGTAATAGCGATGGCGATCAATGCGTTTAAGCCTGATCGCCATCGCCATCGCCATCGCCATCATACACGCCGGCTGATCGCATTGGTTTGGCTGAACTTTTATGGGTGCTCTTCCATAATTCTGGTTTCATCTGCAACGTTTATTTGTGTCTACCAAAAAGTTGATTAAAACAGTAAACTTTTTCACCATTTCTTTTGCTGACCGACTTTCTGAAAAGGTAGAAAAAATTATCTCCTTTAGTGCTTAACATCCAAATCATTAACGTTTCTCTCATGCGTGACCGCAAACGTTGTGTATAAAGTCCCTGACATGGTTAAGGAATCACTTATGTCATTTGATAAGACATAGCCGTCTGAATCAAAACCCTCTGTCCATCGAGCGGCATGTAAGCTGCGCACGCGCCGCTAATGCACCGCACAAGTTTATGCGCGCCCGCGGCCCTCGATAACGCTCTAATGAGCCGATCCACCTATATACCTGGTATCCTGATACATCTGACCTGCCAGGCTAACGATTTTTGGTTGAAAGGTTAATACATGTAATGTATGTAGCTAAATATGTAGGAAATACTCAATTTGAAGCTCGCTTTCACCTTCGACCTGATAATTACTTTCAGTACATTTTAAATTAGCAGTGGAGCATTGGAGACTAATGCCCGTTTGCACCATCAATCCCTAATTTTTAAGTGACCCCTAGGAAATCAAAATTCCTGTTATGTGTTACCATAGGAGTCACTTAAAAATTAGGGATTCATGGTGAAAACGGGCATGAGAGACCTGATGATGATGTAAATTATGTAACAGTTTCATTTAAAAGAGGCAAACAGGCTTGTACGTCACCAGAAAGCGATTACAACCGCCCATCGTCATTCGCAAAATCACTAAGAAATAATGTTTAATTTGAATTTTGAATCAAACAACACCACGAGGAAAGAAAAATCGAAATACACTAGCTGCAGGTTTGAAGGACCCATCGTTTCTTATTTATGGGATAGAAATTCATGTTGCTCTTATAATGTTTCGGTCAAGCCACTGTCTCAATCTAATATTAACATAAACAAAAACACGAGAATCTACCTATTTGTTATTAGACGTTACTTTGTTTTAACCTGTTGCAATATCAGTAGGTTGTACGTACACATGCTCTGGTTTCAGAAGTAGCTCGATAGCATCGGCCCGGATGCCCGGCGTGCCCGGCGTGCCTGCCCTCATCATTGTCAAAAACAAATAACGTTATCAGTGATTGATGATTCGGCCAAATTAATGATTTACTTTCTGTCATTCTGATAAAGTTATCCTTTTAAAGAAGGTAGACAGAAAATGCAACAAAAAATATTGAGCGATTTAGGCAACTGTTAATCAATATTTGTTTTGAAAATTATGAGGTTTTGATTGAGTTTTCATCACAAAGTTTACGGCCTAGTACTTGACTAGGCTATTACTTTTTTACGACCTTATGAGAGAGACAGTTTACTATGTCGCTAAAGCGTGGGGCGACTTACTCATACCTAGTATTATATTATCTGTGCTCATACTCATATAGAATTTGAAAGGCTTGAATACTTTTTGAATAAGGTTTTCATATCATGACTTGCTATAGCTGTTACCAAAAAGTAAAATACATTTTGGACGATACTGATGCTATAGCATCAGTATCGTCCAAAATGTATTTTACTTTTTGGTAACAGGCCTAACAGAAAAAAAGTATTGTTTAAATAAAATCTGTGATATACCTAATAACGTATAATTTCATACTTGCTGGCAGACTTGTTAGGAGGTAAGAAAAAACCTGTAAACGCATCGTGTGCGCAAGCGTGGTTTAATGCGTTTTTAACAAGATGATTATTATAATCGCCCGGTATTCGGACTAAGTTTACTTTAGTGCGGAATTGATTTATGATCTAGATCCGTTTCGTGGCTTGTTTCGAATGTAAATTTTGGATGGAATCTACAATCTGAATGAGGGGTGTAATAAAACTAAATAGTTTCACATGTTCATGTAGTTTCTGAACATATCCGTATAGTATCGGCTAAAAAAATAATGAAAAATCTATCCAACTGCAAATTGGTCTGTTGATCAAGATTATTAGGTTCCAAGATCCGCTTTGTTTAATTTTTTCCATCCTTTACCTCTGAATGCCAACTATTTAGAATTTCCGAATAATAACAGTTTTTTTTACGAATTTATACAATTTAAGCCAGGAAGGGCTTAAATTGCATGATTTCTTTCATACATTGATCACACGTTTAAACACGAATAACAAATATGTTTCCCATGTACGGTATTCGGTGTCGCGCCAAAGGTCACTTAGTTGCGTACGCGCCGTCAAAGGACGATTAGGTGGGCCATAAATGGGCCACAGCCGCCGATGCAATTTTACAAATGAAATGCATTCAAATTAACCTCCGCCGTTATTATTTGCATTGCTTTCTAGGGCTGCCACCTCTGAGAATTTCTGGCTTCCTCACTGTAGATTAAAAATTTTAGAGAAAAGTATATTTTTTATTTACTGAAAATAGCAAATGTGCCGGCTTAGTCCTACTCCTAACGAATTATAACGTTAACAGTGACTTTTCTTTTAATTATCTTGCTAAAATGTATTTCCAGTGTACTTTGACAATTATACCAGGAATGCAAATAATACTCTTGATAGGGAGGAAACTATTTATTGAAAGAATAGAATAGAAAGTATTTACACTCAGCGGCACGGAATTTGGCCCAAGCCTAAATAACCATATATGAGGCCAAATAGGTGTTGTATGCCTAAGTTTCGTGTGACATGTTAACAGAACATTTATTTTTGTTAATATAAGAGGGTAGATTCATAAAAAAATGCGTCTGTTTAACTTTTGTGAGTCTAGAAACGCATTTCATTGTTAGAGCGCAAAGAGTACGGGTGAAGTTTAAATTCGATATTAAATGTTGTAAGGGTTTGGCGTTTTGTTTCTTGTTTTTAAATTAATCTTAGGGTTATTCTCGAATCCATAATTTAATAATAATGCCCAGTACTCCAGCTCAAGTTGCTCAAATAGTGTTGCTTAGAAGTCAAGGGCGTATGCAGCGGGAGATGACAGAAACTTTAAACTTATCGCGTAAAAACTTAAAATATGCGTTAAAAAGGCATGGCCAGATCAATCCTTGATACAAGAAGACCAAGAAGTGGGGAATTAAGGTGTATGTCAGCGCGCCTTGACCGGATTATCGTACTTGCAATATCAAGAAATCGGGTTCTCAGTACGTTTGAGATACGCCAGCGTTTACAAACAGCAAGCCCAGTGAATGTCAGTGAGCACACCGTAAGAAGGAGGTTGCAGCAACGTAACCTGCATATTCGAAGACCAGCTCGAGGACCAGAACTTCTCCGATACCTTCGCGAAGTGCGACTTACGTTTTCTAGAGAACATGTAAATTAGACGTTAGACTAATGGAGTAAAGTTGTATGGATCGATGATTGCAGAGTCACCTTAAGAGCTCCAGACGGCCGTGGAAGTGTAAGGAGAAGGTGCGGAGAAGAGTTACTACGCAAACAGACAGTTTTCATAAAGAGTTTACTCCATTGATTAGCCTTGCGTCCAATTTGCTTGTTCTCTACGAAACCTAAGTCACACTTCGCGAAGGTATCGGAGTAGTTCTGGTCCTCGAGCTGGTCTTCGAGTATGCAGGTTACGTTGCTCCATCCTTCTTCTTATTGTGTGCTCACTAACATTCACTGGGCTTGCTGTTTGTAATCACTGGCGTATCACAAACGTAGTGAGAACCCGATTTCTTGATATTGCAATTACGATAATCCGGTCTTCGCGCGCTGACATACACCTTAATTCTCCACTTCTTGGTCTTCTTGTGTCAAGGGTGATCTGGCCATGCCTTTTTAACGTGTATCTTAAGTTTATTCGCCATAAATTTAAAGTTTCTGCCATCTCCCGCTGCATACGCCCTTGACTTCTAAGCAACACTATTTCAGCAACTTGAGCTAGAGTAATGGGCATTATTCTTAAATTATGGATACGAGAATAACCCTAAGATTAATTTAAAAACAAGAAACAAAACGCCAAACCCTTACAACATTTAATATCGAATTTAAACTTCACCCGTACTCTTTGCGCTCTAACAACGAAATGCGTTTCTAGACTCACAAAAGTTAAACAGAAGCATTTTTTTATGAATCTACCCTCTTATATTAACAAAAACAAATGTTCTGTTAACATGTCACACGAAACTTAGGCATACAACACCTATTTCGCCTCATAATTGTTATTTAGGCTTGGGCCAAATTCCGTGCCGCTGAGCTTCCTCCATGCTCAATGTCGAACCATATAATCTTACAGATTTTATTAAAAAAGAAGAGACCTGTATTTGTCTCAAAACATCATTCATCCAATACTATTTCTATATTATCATCATTTCAGCCTATTGCAGTTCACAGAGTTCACTGCTAGACGTAAGCCTGAGCAGATTTTTTGAAAATTTCTGTACTATATGGCAACCCTACAAATCGTGCATCTTTTGCGCTTAGTGGATGCTCAGGCGCAACTTAGTTGCGGCCATCGCGGCGCTATTGCCATTAGCATATTACATTCTGCGGATCCAGCGACCCTGGTGCTGTTGGTGATCCTAACCTATGAATATAATCAACAATAAAATGTTTGCGAATTGGCAATGCATAGTGATCGGTTTCAATTAACTGGCCTTAGCTGATGCAGTTAAATTAACAATATTTGATTTTAGGTGTGTTTAAAGGTGCTAAATATTTTCGTTATGCCCGTGTGAAACTGATAAAAACAATTTATACGGATATCTTAAAAGGTTTTTGCACCTTACATTTTATTATGTAGGTAATTATAGGTCTAAAATAGTAAGACACGGGTCTTAACGCGACGTTTATTAATGAGTTACATTATGTACTCACGGCTTGACGTTTCGGCTGCGATGCTGCAGCCGTGGGCACAAGCAGACTGGCGTTAGGAATATTTTCTGTAAATAATTAAAATAATTTAAGATTTCATGGTTTTCCTTTCATTTCATTTATTAAGTTTATTAGAAAGATTTCATCCTTATAGTTAACCCTAACGATCGATGCAATAAAAATACAGGGTGTAATTTTAAACAGATTTTAGTTGGTTCGATTCCCGGGTGTACCAAGCAAATTTTTGGAAATCTTTGAATGCAGTTCTATTTCTTTTCAAAAATAAAAGAATGTTTTCTTTGGGTTAAATTTTCTATTTACAGTATTAAGGATACTTTCCCTCCAGGTGGCATTTCAAAATTCCACCCTGTATTGTTAGAACTGAAAACAAATGAATATTTAATATTTATTTAAACTACTTACCAAGGTCGATATTTTTATCAAATCCGTTTAAAATACGATAACGGATAGAATTACATTCATGAGGGTTGTTTATTTACGTCATTACAATACAATAAGACAAACGTTCTTTATGTTTTTGTACAGCAAAGGTGTGTATTGTTTTTGTGACATGCATGCGTATCAAAAAGCTCATGGGGCCATGAAACTAGCGTAGGAAATATTGAGTAGATAAATTCATTCATTTTTTGGGATAGATATGAAAACTTCACTGCTGCTACAGGATTCTATAATTTTTGCGACCCACAGGATCAGGTAATCTGTAAATTCTAGACATATATTATGTCCAAATCGTGACTACAATATCGGGATCAAACCCTAGATACGTTCCAGTCTGTATACAAAACTAAGGTTATAACAATCATTATTAGTTACAATTTAAAAAATCTTCAAAATTAATTTATAAAGTTTATTTATTATTTATTTTATTAATATATACTTTTAAAAGTTTATTCGTGAAAGTCGCTTAGTAACGCCTTCCTAAATATCCTGACAGAAGGACGTTTGTCTGAGTAGTGTAGTGTCGAAGTAAAGTCATGTCGATATTCAGTAGTGTCGGAGTAACGTAATGTCGAAGTAACAAAAGTCAAAGTCAAAAGTCAAAAATTTCTTTATTTGTTTGGACTAATAAATAGTTCTTACAAATCGTCATTTTGCTCTTAAGGAGCCTCTACATGTCTCATAATCTTTTTACCCTACCAGCGCTTCGAGACCAACATTTGGCAAGTGCTGAGAAAAAGCGCCGCAACAAACTCAGTCACCACTGTCTGCCGGTTAATATAAATAAATAGAAATAGTAGTAGTAGGTACATTCGATTCAGGAGCAGTTCACTGAATTTACCATGCATTCTTGTATGGTGTATCTTATAAGAATGGGTATACAAGATTGCGTGGTATATTAAACAAGGTAGTGACGTGCTAATATCTAGACTTACATATTAAGATACTAGTAGAAATGACTCGCATACATAAATTTGAATAGCTTGGATTGACCAGTCCCCGAAAGCAGCGCCTGTTCACAGACATGACGAGTGAACCAGCCATCGCTTCACTCGACCATATTAGAGGGAATGTAACGACCCGCCTCACTACGCCACCACCCCAGAGACATTTTAGTAACGTTAACGTTTGTCGGAGTTTATTTAGGTAGCCTTTAGTAACTTTTTGTTCGTCACTACTTACATCTTTCAACCCGCTCGCCGCTCCTCCTATGGCCCTCCCATCAACCACCGCCGTGCAGCCGTTCCCTCCGAATGATTGACCGCTTCCTCCGCAACGGCCATGATTTATCTCGACCCCTTCGCTTTATGCACGCCTGGTACCTCACGAATTAATTTATGCTAATTTAATGAGGTAAATGAGGCTATTATTTCTTTTTTGGGGGTGTTTAACGTATTTTTGACGAAAGCGGAAGAATATTGAAATATATTTATATTTGATAAGGTACGAGTATACATATAAATAAAAAACATATTTTTTAACTGCCATAATGTATGGTTTTTGTTATAAATAGGTCCCCCACATCGTTGAAATGAAAACCAAACAAATTAATTGAATTCCAAACGATTAATTAATTATAATACAAGTTTTTAGCCTACCCCCGTGTGGTCCAGACGTCCCACTGTTGGGCGGACGCCACCTACTGGGAGCTTTTGGAATCGGACAATCATCGTATATCTTAATATTAATTTCACAACGAAATACTACAGACGGTAAAACGGTTTCATCTGTGAAACTTTGTTTTGTTAGGTTATAGTAAAATAAGAAGGGATGTCTACAGCATTTATTTAGCAACTTTAAAATATTAAAGATTGCACAAAAATCAAATTACTGTGTGACAGAGAATTTACGCGGGCAAAACAGTAGGCAGGAGTTACTTAGTTTTTAACAACATTTATGGTAAAAACGTAAACGTTGCTAAATGTAAAACGCATGGATGCTCTGCTTCCAAATAGCCTCAAAAACTGCATTCCCACAACCTTCTTCAAAAGGCAATACACGGTAAATGCATTTTCACACCTTGCAACTGTCAAAGTAATGCAGTTTTTCTTCAAACTACTTTCACTCTGAATTAATTTACAATTCAATGTTTTCTCAATGTGAACCACTTTGGTTTGTAATTTTACACAGAAGAAAAGGAACATTGTTTGCCACTTGTAGATAATAACATTAACATTTAACATGTCTCAAAATGACAAATGTTACTGAATCCATGAAACTGTGTTCACAGTTCCCGAGCGATGATTGACAGTTACAAACACATAATCTTTTTTTTTTTAAGCAGAACAAGACAGCCAACACACCTGATGTTAAATGAGATGCTGTCTAGGATGGTAATATCTACCTTGTAAGTGCTTATTCACTTATGCCAGACAAAAATCTATGCGCGAAAAGTTTAGTGTAAAATAAAAATGAGTAGGTAGAACGCTAAGTCCTTATAAAACTGGACCTAGGTCGTCGACCTCTACCTCCTCCGAAGCCCCAATTTTCGCCCCGCGGCCCTCTCGTATCTCTCGATCTCTCAAATTCCGAAATAAACCTCACCCGAGAACCTTTTTTGGGACTTTTTCACGAAAAGAAATTATCAGGTGCCTTGTTAAATAGCTAATTTAATTTAAATCAGCTTTTATTATCGGATTCGCGTGGTCGTCCGTGTCAGCGATGGAATGCGATGATGACCTCTTATCGCTTCGAGTAAATCACACCGAAATAAAAAAAGGAGCTGAACTGTTTGGAAAACGAAAAAAATTTAATATTATTCAGTTTAAAAACAGCTGTGGTTTTTAACAACAACCCCGTGCCAGCTTTACGAGCCGCCCTAGGCTGAAACAAACATGTTAAGGTTTTGTGTTGATATCATTTATTGTACACCTTAAGCATAACATTGTAATAGTCCCTAAACATTCAAAACCACACATATTAATCACTCAAATAACAGGGTGAACCGGAGCGGAGCCAGAGATTAGCCTCTAAAAAATAACGCATGAGATCCAAAGCACATGCCGTCTGCGGGGGCCACAGCCTGCGAAGAACAGCCTAGCCACTATCCATTCTTGTTCGTCTGTTGATTTATCGATCCTCAACTCTACATTTGTGCGCTACATCTAGATCTGCAACTGGTAAAGTAACTAGGGTAGAATTCCTGAATATTTTTTAGTAATTAATTTCGTTAGTCGTCGTAGTTTAGTCGAATCTTTGCGAACTTTTTATTGAGCTTTCTGACTAGGTACCAGATACTGAAAAAGTACCCTCTGGTAGGTACAAAAAAGTACCTTTGTAAGGTTACAAGGGTAATTTTTGTCATATTTTACAAAACTGAAACATTGTCAGAACATTTTCTACCAACTCTCTCGATCTCTGGCTTGTTAAGGTCAAGGATCGTGTACTTTATCTTCATCTACCGCTCTGAAAATTTTCATTTTTGTCTTATCGGCTCAATGGTGGTTGAACACAAGATTTTCGCCTCAGTCTAAGAAGATTCCATGCATCGACCTTTCCATTTGCTATCTGGGTGACGTGGATTTTTGTTTGTTTGTTGATGTTTGACCACTCTATCTTCGCCTCGTTGATTTGGCTGACATTCCCAGGCTGTGGTCCACTCCTGCGCAGGTCAGAGGTGAACATTAACATCGGATCGGAAGCTGCGTGAGCGATCGGCTCCCGGTCTTCAATCACTTATCCACAATAAAAACCAAATGGAATATTTAGAAATGAGATATCGGCCGCATACCTGACTGTACTAGCCTTTTTAATCGTGTTTATTGATGAGTAGTGCCGGTCGTTTTGATGGTACACTCATCATCGGAGGATCTATTTAAATCAGTAATACTACTTTCAAATCATATTCTCTGGTAACTTTGAATACTCTGATACTTTATTATTTGATCGGGATTTCTCTTTTTTGTTATTTGGCTACAAGTGTTTTTAACGAGAAGTAGGTAGCTGTATTTTTTTTTCTATTTAGTGGACTGTTTTCTCGAAAGCTAATCATAATATGGATTATTATTGTTTCATTTTCCTAAAATTTTACCTATGAAACGACGAACGCTCATAAACTCGCGCAAAAATAAAATTCGTCGCAGCGAGTCCGCACGCGGCGACGCGCGCACCGCGGGCGCTTGTAATTGCCGCCCAGTGTTTGTTTTGTTCACCCTTTAAATCTACACCATCCTCATGTCCTGCTCACACCCACGGCACTCCCCATAAGCCCGTCCCTCGCGCACACACCGCCGCGCTGCTACTTAACGTTTATTTATCACAGTTTACTCGCCCATACCTTTTCATTGCGTCAAAAGTCTTATAGAATTCATTTCCATCTCTTTATTTACAACCTTATTTAAAACTCATTAAAGTACAATTCACGGTGTGTATTTTGGTGAATTCCATACGAGAACACTTGGTAATCATCAGATTAATAGTTGGTATTCAGTTTATGTATCGTATAAGCGATTATTGATTGTAATTATCATGGCGGCCTAAGTTAAATACCGGGCGATCACGCGATCTTCTCGATAATCGATTTATTGCGCACGCTCGTGCCCTCGGTGAATCGGTAAAGTATTCAATCGTGATTTATCGATTCCTATAAATAACTGAATAGATCATGTTTTAAACTGGATAAGCTGTTTTTAATTTCTAACGATATTGTTGCTTGACCACAGTGTTGCTTAATGAATACATACTTCTATCTTTCTAACACGGTTCTCTTAAATCTCTGGATTCTAAGTAGCATCATCTCACGCTCTAAACTAAAAGATTTTTTTTCTGTTTGCTTGTTTAACACGTCGAATCTAACTAGCACCGTCATTACCTCAATCATGAAAAAAAAACACATTAAAATTGTATTGAAACAACAAGGAATTGTCTTAATACCTTATTTATTTATCTCAGTTTCGTGCCCTTCGGCGTTGCAATTTTACTGTAAAATGTATGTGTTTCGATGGAATTCGCTGTACGAATGCAAAGTGTGCGCGCTCGTCACAACCATATTCGGCGTAGCGAGCCCGCATGCGGTCGGGACTTTGAGTTACAGTGCCTGGAAGTGATTCAAATTATATTTAATTTTAATGCTTATAATATTTTTCATTTACTATGGGTGTAGTGTTACATTTGTTTGTTTTATTTGTATTGCTGTTTGCATATCAAAAAATGCACCGTCAAGTCACTGAGAACCAGTTTGGTTTTTACCTTATCAACCTTAAAAAGATATACTCAATAAACAGAATTTATTTTAATCCTATTATGGATAGCAAGAGAAGATTTTAGATTTTGCTTATTACATTCGTATTTCGTAACCAATAAATCTGAAAACAATGATATTTTTCTAGAAATGTTAAAATACTAAGATAGTTCAAAGGAGACTAACTCTTGAACGTCTTTACCCAGTCTATTTTTTGCACTTTTAATTGGTCCTTCGAGCCGGATCGGTGGTAATTTTGTGTTTTAAAAAGGTTTCTTTGTGGAAACTGACCAAGCGGCCATTATCGCCCTCATTAGGCGCCACTTCCAGTTACGGCTGCGCGGAGACAATGCGCAGTAAATCTGTCCGTTTGCTTGCTATGGCGCAGGGCTGTCAGTGATAGACGTTTGGTTATCTAATAATGGGCATGTAAATTCTGAGATCTTAGGGAAGTATTTTGAATATACTCGTACTTCTGTCTCATCATAATGATATGTGTTGTAACAGTAACTTTATAAGTCCTTTTCTTACCTACCCTGGCTCTGATAATGGACTGAGTACTCCTCGAGTACTCTAGAGACTCCTGATGGAAAGTGATAATCAGACCGAAGGGAACAAGCTTCACCCGGAATCCTCAAGCACACACTTCATCATCATCATCATTTCAGCCATAGGACGTCCACTGCTGAACATAGGCCTCCCCTAATGCTTTCCACGTTGATCGATTAGTAGTGGCCTTCATTTACTTCCTTGTCTGTATTATGTTGCATCTTAGTTTTTTTACAATAGTGCTTGATTCATGTTACTTGCTTGTTCCTTAAAAATAACATCACATCTTAAATAATACAGTTTCTGTCGAATTTTAATCATTTCAAGAGTTGGCAACCTTGAGCCTCGCAAAAAGGTGCGCGCGCGCAGGTGACGCGCTCGTATGTTGGCCCTCTTGGATTTGGAGCCGTCACTTCAAAGGTTCTTCTTTTCTCTCTCTTCTACCCCATTGTCTGATAGCAAATCTTTAATGCGATTTTAGTTAATTTAATTTCGTCACAGACTTCTAAGTACTGTTGCAATTTCTTTTCATATTCTTCAGTTAAACTTTCACATTTATACTTTCACATGTAAAATGCCGGGAAATGGGTCATGGTCAAGAAGTTTTGACATGAGCTCACAGGAGAATTCATAGCTATCGTAGTATACGAACCACGAGCCACTACGTCAAGCCAGGCAGGTAGGCAGAACTTTTCAAGTAATTGTATTTTTACACTAGCTGGCCCGGCGAAATTCGTATCTAAACTTCTATAGGTGGTAGGTAGCCTATGTTTCAGGGATAATGTAAGATTCTATTGGTAAAAGAATTATTCAAATCGTTTCAGTAATTTCGGAGCCTATTCGATACAAACAAACAATGAAATCTTTCCTCTTTATAATATTGATGATGATGTAGATTGCCTACATGTCACACGTGCAACTAATTAGTGCGTTATGGTTTCGCTATAAAAATACCTGCTTCTAAAGTAATATTGTGATGATAATGGAGATATTCGTCGAGTTTTCTCAGTTATTTTTTAATATCTGTATGATATTTAACACTTCTACTGCTATAACATGTTCTGAAGACGCACCCACCGAAATTAGCGTGACAAATCGCCAATCGCGACAACACGCGCGTGAAGTTACATACATATTACATGTGTGCCATTGTCCGTGTCCCGTTACATATATACATTCCCGTAGGAGTTCTTGTAGCATCTCTGAAAGTACAGTCGGACTCCTTGTAAAACTTATGAATTTCGAACAAGTAAGAAGTATATGTTTGTAAATGCTAATGTTGATATAGAATTTCATAACTTGTAGAATATCGCCTTATAACCATTTACAAACACTACTGAGTTTATGTGTCCAGTGAATTTTTAGATTGACGTTTGATCTTGAATATTAAAAAAATACAGTGTGAGTCACGTTAAAGTGTACATATGAAAATAGATGAAACTAGACCTATTTTTATCGACAAAAAAGAGGTCAAAAATTTTTTGAGATTATTTTTTAATTTTTTATAGAATTTTTTTTCTTCCAATTACTTATTGCAAAGAAAACGTAATAACTTTAAACTTTTAAACTAAGCGGTATATCCTGATAAAATAAAAACAGTAATAATGCTAAATAACAGGCGATACTAAAAAAATACATAAAATACACAAAAAATGCCAACAAATAATAAAAAATTATACTTTTTGAAAAAAATCTGCTTTTAAATTCGTTTTTTTTTTGGTTATTTGATAAATTTCTCCAAAAAATGCCCCTATAACAGGTGGTTTTTATTACTTTGTATTATTCTCTATCGTATTACCTTCGTAAAACCAAAAATCGCATGTCTCTATCCCTATCATCAATCGGATTTCATTGAAGCCATTTATGGTGGCCTGGATGCGGGCAGCGCAGGACCGGTCGTTATAGAAATCCTTGGAGAAGGCCTTTGTCCAGCAGTGGACGTGATTCAGCTGAAACGAAAGAACATACGATACGCTTTCAAATAAAAAAAGAATAGCCTCATTGACTTGTTAGTCTATCAAAACAAACAAGTGGGGAATAGTATCGCCAAAATCGCCATTCGATATTCCCTAACTACTACTATTCAAATACACAAGGTGTTTCTTGTCCAAAACTTTTGTATCTGACCATACCAACGCGCGCAGTGTCTCAGTTTGCGCGATGTCGAATGCCACACCGCAAAAACACTCTGTATAAGGCCGCCGCAAAAACACCCTGTATTATACCGCCGTGTCCAACGTCTGTCTGTTATTGTGACGCTTTTTGCGCTACAGCGCTTACTTAGCTGCGGAAAAGCGGCTAAATAGTAGAGCAATTGTTTCAACCGGTGGTAAGCAGCAGTTGAAAAGTTCTTTATACTTTTCCCTCTTGCTCAACCACAAACTTACGTAGTACTAAATTAGGTATTTCATCTAATTATTAGATATGGGTTTAACCTAAAATTTCTTTTAATTGATGGTGATTCTATAACATGGATACCGTATTAAAGTGTTGTACTTGTATGGGCACCTTTATAATACGACTAATTGTCCGCAACATTGTTTTGAATAAGTAAATTGGACTTTCCTTTTAAGTTTTCTTACCTATGTAGTCTATAAATCGTTTTTTTTTTAATGTAAGACAAGGCAATCGCACCTGGTGTTAAGTGAGATGCAGTCTAGGATGGTACTTATCTGCCCTGTAAGTACCTATTCTATTCACTCTCGCTTTAAAAAGGCCCGGATTATAGTGATTTTCATAAATAAAAAAGCCATAATAACTGCCATATCTTTTTATCGATGCAAGGTCGCTTCAAAGTCGATCCGCAAGAACAAAATGGAAGCGTCAGGGCAACGCAGAGACGGTGTTTTTATGGTTCTCTCATGTTTAAACCATATCATACATGTGTCGCTTTGATTGGGACACCATACAAGACACGCCGTTAGGTTTTTACGCGGTCTGTATAGACAGTGTGTGGAAAAAGATACGAGCCTTTTGGTGAAGCGTTTTTGTATGAGAAATTCTGAGGAATTTACACACTGTCGCAAACTCAACGGAATATTAGAACTCTTATATCCTTATACTACGAAATCTAATGAATCCACAATACAACGAAACATGAAAAGAGGCCAATATGTAATCAGAATCAGACGAGGAAAGCTAATTTTGTAAAATGTCTAATTAATCATTTGCACTGGATGTTACAGAAATGGAAACCTTAACAAATCATTAGTAACTTTAAATTCTTATTTCATCTTAGGGTGACTAAGATACAATCTATTATTTTTTTCATATTTTTCCCCGAACTGATATAACGTGGCCTCTCGCCCGGTACCAGACTATCGTTGAGTTTTAAGACACCCTGTATACCTATTTCATTTTTTATATGAACAGTACTTAATAACTAACTTCAAAACTAAACTGTCGGCACGTTTGTTGTGAACATCATCGATCAATCACACTGGATTGATAGACAATTGCTAAAGTACTGAACGACCAATGATCAAATCTCACACAACCGTTAGAATCTGACATCAATTTGTGTTTGGAGTTCTGTATAGTTCCAGTAAGTTACATAAAAAGTCCCTAATATTTATTATAGTAAGTCTAATTAATTAATAATACGACTAATCAAATAATAGCTGTGTCGATGTCAACTGATTAATTTTATCAAAGGTCATATTTACATTTTACGTGATAAAGTAAAGATCGCCATAAAAATATTTTAACACACTTTTAAAATCATCATCAACAGCCCTTTACAGTCCACTGCTGGACTATGAGCCTCCTCCACTATAGTGGAGGGATTTGCCATAATCTCCACGCTTGGCAGGCGGGTTGGAGATCGCAGTTTAAAAGATTGATGTTTTTCAGAGAGCGCTGCTGCCCGTTTTCTGTTTGATGTGTAGTCCCTAAGTCGCCTCTTACGACACCCGCGGGAAGAGTATGGGTTGGTACTTTTAAAATACGCCCTACTAATATTATAGCGAGTTTGTGTCGACTTCTGAACGGATTTTGATGAAACTTTACAATATTATTATTGTAAGCATCAGAATAACATATAGGCTATAATTTATTATGATCTATGACAAATTTAATTTCACGCGGGCGAGGCCGCGGCTTTATTTAGTACTAGCTGACCCGGCGAACTTTGTTCCGCCTTAATGGCAATAAATAAGCAGACTTTTTTTTTAATTTCGAACGGGATAAAAAGTATCCTATGTCCTTCTCCTGGCTCTAAACTACCTCCCTGACAATTTTCAGCTAAATCGGTTCAGCCGTTCTTGAGTTATAAGCGAAGTAACTAACACGACTTTCTTTTATATATATAAGATTACATAAAACGTAGAACTGGTAGTACTTATTATTATTCTGTGGTAGAACTAAAAACTAAATACCAAGTTAAGAGCCAGGCACTGGCGTTCCTTAATTAGCAATAAGCAAATTAAACTTTTAATTAGAATTTCAAATGAGTTTACGCACTCGCTCGTAAAAACGGAATAAAGTTGTGAAACTTAAGCGTCACTGTTTAAAGTTAAACACATCATGTTAATGTCGATCGTAAAAATATATATTCACTATTCTTTTGCTTCTCTATTACACCTACGACCATCAAAGGTGACAGCCCAAAATGAACAACCAACACTTATTAAAATTTAACAGAATTCTCAGGAAGTTAATTTATCGAATACTTTCCCGACCAGTGACAATTTCATTTTAACCAGATTTAAGTTAGAACTCCTATCAAAATAACGAAATATTCACTAAAATCTTTCAGATCCTTTGCTTGGGCTAAATACAAAATTCATACAAGCTTTCCTTCACTGGTGAGCTGGTAAGCATATCTTCTAAAAGACTTTATATCACCTGAAAGTGCATTGAGAAACAGTGCAATATTAATGGTATCACCACGGCCCTATGATTCTTCTTCTTGTTCCTCGGTCTCTCACTGATGAGGATCGCGACCACAGATAGTGTTCCTCCACTTCGGTCCTATGATAGAGCAGCCAATATAACAAATTCTTGGTTCAAGAGAAGACGCCATATTTGGTTACAGACTGGAGATTCCCTTGCCCTTTAAGTACTAGCGAATCGAGACACGAGAGAAATCAATTGTTACTGCAGCAGTCTCTTACGACCACTTAGGGTTTGACGAGTTAAAACAATGAGCAATTACGGAAAACCTGTTCCCTCTTTTTGGACTATGGCATCGACTTTAACGACACCAAAAAACGTAGCGGCTTAATTAAATAAACTCCTCGTGGCCAGAACTCTGAGAATGCCGAGCCAATGAAATTTTACTGCGCGCTCGTCTGCATAGCTCGCCAGGGAAAAAGCGGGCTCGAATATTTGAGAAATAAAAGAAAATCTCACGGGATTCTGGACTTGGGCCTGTGGGTTCCTTATGACTCATGATACTCTGTAAGCTGGATAAATTATGTTAAAAACTGATTATAAGGGCTAGAGAGAATAGTGTGAACGATGTGAACTAAAAGACTTACATACTTGAAAATTTATTTGTTGAAATTGCATGGAGTTCTTCCAAGTAACAGTAAGTTGCGTAGTTTCTAGAGAGTATTTATTTTGCGAGCAAGCTTTCAAAAAGCTCTTTTACACATCCCAATAATACTTTAACCCTACCACTGCTTCGAGACAATAAATGGGCCAGTGCTGAGAAGAAGCAGCGCAAGAAACTCGTAGTACTCTACATTAATTAATTAGGCTAAGTAAGAACTTTCGGAACATTTACATGAATAAGTAAATAATATATTATTTCAGTTACATAATGATACAATGGCTTATTTATCTACCCGCAGATCTCTAAAAGCAATGGTAGAGTGTTGAGCTGCGCGCGAGTTTCCCATCGTTGGCGAATTAAAACATTGCGCAGCCGAAATGGCGGTAGATTTATTTGCGGAAAAAATTCAACGCCTGCCACACTTTGCTTTGGGAAATATTTTGGATGGAGCTTTGGAATTTCTATTTCTTCTTTTCCTTTGTCAGGTTTAACTTCTCTTTGTTTGTTTGATCTACCCATTAACTAGGTATATCCATTTCATTCATCCTTTCTGAAGAAGTTTACCTATCAAGCTAGTTATCTAGTTACATTTATTAAGATCCTTGAGTCGAACAGTGTTAGCAATAGTTGCTGTTATAATGTCGTATCCAATATGTTAAACATTTCTGAAAACATGTCCAAGCTATTGACTACCGATTCTTACACTCAATTTATTTTAAGAACTGTGGGTTTTAAATATTGTTTCAGAGCTCATCCATATTATTGTAATATAATCTGGGGACACATCCAAAAGAACAAGTTTTAACTTTTCTTTATGGCAGTTATGAAATCAAAATATCTTTGCCGTCTGCCGGCGTGGCCTCAAGGCATTCTGACGCACAAAAAGCGGCGCATAATCGCTTCATTGTCGCATCGGCAGGATCGCACGCGCATCGGCCGCCTTTTGATGCATTTCCAACGCATTTTCACGTACGCGCCGGTCAAAGACGCTTTAGGCAGCGTTCCCAACAGAACTGTGTGAGAAAGAAGAGTTACAGAGCCAGCATATAGACCTGAATGTATTTAATACACTAAGCTGTAAACAGTAAACCCGTCGTAGACTTTGTAATGGGGTACACAACTTTTTGGATGATGGCTCAAGTGACATCCTATATGAAGCTGTAATAGGGTCGATATTGAGACAAAAATGAACCCATCTAATTAACTGTTTATGTGTGCAGACTCCACAAAGGCCTTTTCTTTTATCTCTGGTCTAAATGTTTTTAATTTATTTTTTCATTCATTTAATATCATGTTCTACCTAGGTGCTTTCTTAGCAACCTTCATTATAACTTTTCAGCAGACAGCGTCTGAAATGGGTATTTAGTGGGTAATGAAGGTTTTGTGCCCATACACCGTATTTTGCCTCTATCCATCTCTCTCACACTTTCCTAAATTGTTTCAAGAGCAACAGTAACAGATAGATCAGAATTGAATTCGCTGGACTGGAACTGAATGGCTTAACTCTCCTTCCTCTAAGGCCCAGAACAGACGGTGAAACGCAACTGCAACGAAACCGCAACTTTCTGATGATTCTTATAAATGAAACTAAAACTGAAAGTTTCAAACTGGTCGCGTCATGTGTGATCTCTCAACGGACGCTATGGCAGAAATTCAAATTCAAATTAAATTCAAACTATTTATTTGCATAAAACATGGTACATGGAAACTTAGATGCAACTCAAAAGTAACTAGCAGTTGCTTGCAGTTTCGTTGCAGTTGCGTTTCACCGTCTGTTCTGGGCCTAAGTCATAGTTAACAACGAATTCATAATAACCCGTAGTTACAGTCCATCGCTGAATATACGGTCATCATTTCGATCATTCCAATATTTTATTCGTACGAGTATCGATTTATGTATCGTATCGATAAATCACCGGCGATCATTACCGATAATAATTTATAGTAGGCAGCCAGCGGAGCCTTGGAACTATAAATCAATCGAGGGAGTCTCCTGCAACCATCATAGATTCCTATGGATGTTTGTTTTAAATATTACTGTGATCGTGGTATGTTATATTAATGTTACTGTTAAGTTTTTGGAGGTCCGGAGTGAGGTTCCAGATAAGACAATATCTTTATCCGTTATAACATTATCATTCATATCAGTTTTAGAATGTTATAATAATCTACATATTTTTGTGCTGGTGGTGGGTACGAATATGTATATTATAATTGTGTGCCTAATATAAATTGTAATCGTACTTATTATGTAGAAACATTTCACAAGTTTAGAAACATTTTATAATGTTTTATTTGGTATCAAATATCAACAAATTCAATGAAGATATAAATTAGTGAATATGTAGGTACTGAACCTGTAGATAAACTACACAATCATTAGACTCGGTTCCTTATTCCGACTTACGCTTGACCAATTCAATGTTATTTTGTAACATCCGATCCAAAATACCGTGACCTCTCCCTTAATATGTAGAGAGGTCAGCTCAATAGAAACAAATGTAAATCAGCTACTTATACGAGTATGTTAGATGAGAAACAAAAATGTGATTGGTATGTAAATCAATTATGAGTATAATATGTAAGGGCCTTTTTACACGATGCGTGTACGCTTCGATCGTGCCTCGTTAACTAGTATGAAAAAGCTTTATCTAACTAAAGGTTCATTTTCGATTAGACAGGAACAAAAAAACATTGACAATAGTCGTGTTTTGGATAATCTCATTACCCCACGTCAGCCCACTATGTACTGGACTTGGCTATAATTTCCAATTTTAACTTGGACAATTTTTACTGTTTTTTCCATTTGTGCTGAAAACCATACGGTAATATGGACATAGAATGAGAATTCCTGTTCTAAAGACATGTTTATTGTCCTGTCGTGTCAGTAATAATAACGACAATAATGTCACACTTAAATAAGCTATCGGACATAGTGAGGCATAACATGCCCTCCGATCTACGTATTTTCTTTTGGATTATGCAGTCAAAAACTGCCTCAATTTCCATATTGAAATAACGTTACTTTTTAAACATCCCTGAAGATAAAAATTCCGTTAAATAAAGTACTTTTCCCGCCAGCTTTTGCCAAATAGTGTAAAAAACACGTTCACCAGTGATACACTCAGTACACCCCACGAGATCCATCAGAGATACGCAATGCAAATAAATAAATAACCCGATACAAGCCGGCCAAAGGCGCCGGCGCAGCCCGCGGCGCACTAACGATGCGCCGCAATTGATTGATAAATCAACACGATCATTGCACGACCACGTCCAAGAACAAACAAACTATCAATAATCGACTTTATTTCAAACCTGCTAAAGGACACACAGTTAAAATTAACGTTGCATTGAAATCACTTGCGCGCGCGCTTTGTGGTCGCCGCTCGCTCGTGAGTAGAACCTTCATCATTTTATAACAGATGTAGACCTTATTTTGATGGGCATAGGGACGTATTGGCGATCGCTTCGTATTGATATCGATAACGGTTCCCATAGAAATCTATTTTCGGATTCGTTTCTCACAATTGTTACCAAACCATAATCGAGATTGTCATAATTTAGTAGTAAATTTTTGTGGAGAGCAATTCGATTGTTCCGTAAAAATGTAAAAACAAAAAGCCTAAAAATCTAATTCATAAAGAAGAATGAGGACGAGAATAATTTCGTCAATATCTAATGATTCTAATGAAATGGCTGTATTGGTCTGTATTTGAGCTAAGCTCATCTATACAAATACATAATGCTACGATCACAATTCCAATAAAAAGCAGTCCTGGATTTATATTTTTGAATTCTCATTCGAAGTCCCCAAATCTGACGTTTTATTTAACTGCTGAAAAAGCTCGGAAAGCTCTCATCAACCTTTTTATTTGCAAAATAGCGGCCGCCCGCGACTTCGTACGCGTGGATCCCGTTTTACCCCCTTAGGGGTGGAGTTTCGTAAAATCCTTTTTTTTATGTGACAGGAGGCAAACGATCTTAGCGGATGCCTACGTCATAACATCTACCTGCATGCCAAATTTCAGCCTGATCCGTCCAGTGGTTTGGGCTGTGCGTTGATAGATCACTATACCTTTCGAGTTTTATATATTTAGATAAAATGTTGGTAATCTAAAACCCTACAAAATACTACAGAATAACTTTCTCCGGACCCCAAAACAAATGTCAACAAGCACTCTACATTTCTACAATAACAGACAACAGTAACAACACAATAACACAAAACAGAGCAGGGGTAAAACGGAGGGTAGTAATGAAATCGGAATTAGATTACTCCGGCTAATGACTCGGGGTGACGCGACTCCAGCTAAAGTGATTACAACCCTTGCTGATGATTTGTTGGCAGTGCAGCAGTGGTATCGGAGAAAACCGTGTTTAGTATTGATGAAAATTTTACTTTTGATGAAACTATTTCTTTAAAAAAAGTTTTATTGAAACTTTTGCTCACTCAAATGAAAGCATTGTATACCAAGGAAAAAGATCTTTGCTGTCCACAAAGATGGTAACATTGGTAGAGTTAAGTGACATTTAACTCGCAGAAAAGAGTAAGTTGCCAAAATACTTGTAGTCAAGTTGAAACTTTACAAAAGGAGAGTTTAGTCAAGATTTTTTTTTATAAAGTTGTTGGCCATGCTCTTTTTTTGATTTCGTCTGTGATCAACACAGACCATTAAAAACCCATTTATTTATGCAAGTAGGCTTTTAAAAAGCACTTTTACACGTCTCAGTATTAACCCTACCACTGCTTCAGGACAATAAATGGGCCAGTGCTGAGAAGAAGCAGCGCAAGAAACTCAATCACTAAGTATTGTTTAGTTTAGATCATGCATGAGTGTCCACGTGATTTTATTATGTTTAATTTTGTCTTTCCTTTGTGATTTTTATTCTTCTAAAGTTTTCTAAGAAAAGTTATGTTATCCAACAATAACAAATCCTTCTTTGAATAAAATTCACTTGCCATCGATTCTTCCCAAAGCATTCCAGCAATAGCGCCATCCAATACAAGTTAGAGTGCATATCCGAGGGCGCCCTAATCTGATTGTCTCCGTAGTTTCCGCCTCGGAGGGCTCCCATCACGGAGGACATTAGTTTTCATTTGCACTCTTATTGCGTTACACTCCCATTGACTTCGCAGAGTGCTATGGGTTTAATTGGAGATGTATTGGTGGATGGAAGAAAAGTTCTGGAATCGATAGCTTATGACGTTGATGTTTTTTTATCTCTTTAGCAATTTGAAAATAATAGCTGACGTATATTTTGGAATACATTAGTGTGTTTGATTATCGTTCTACAAGAAACTTATTGAGTAACTTTTAAATATTTTCTAATCAATTTAGAATTGCACCGGTAGGCTAGCTTCTGCTCTACGTCTGAAAGCCTCTTAAAAATATCTTTTGTTATTCATGAAATCAAAAAGATATTCGTTTTAGACACAACTTCTTGTGAAATATATTGAATCACTATTAAACGCAAAAGATGACTGGAGCCGAACATCCTTTTATATTAAGCTTTGCTGTTTCTAATATGCAAACAATGCCTGTGATGATTTGATTTACACCGACTCAGACTTTTGCTAAAACTACTGTCAACAGCACTTTTTTGCAAAATGCCTCTTAATAAGATATTGTTAAATAAGTTACCACAATGCGTAGCTTGAAGTGCTGTCATATGTACAAAACAATTCCCTAATTTCGCCGCTCATTGACCGGGGCGTGCGTATCGGCACGTGTCGCGTCGGATCCTGAATCATGAGGATCGCTGCGCCCGCGCACCGTGAAACTAGATTTGCATTGTTGTTATGGGAAATTGTGATGACTGTGCTTTTATTTGGGAAAAATAGACGAAGACGTTCTGATTTGGAAAATCGTTAGAGATTGAAGGTAAAAATTATGTCCCTAGTGGCAATAAGTGCTATTCTAACAGAAAAAACACATTACCACTCCTTTGCATCAAGCAGTTGGGTAACTACGTGTACCTATAGTTATGCTGTCGACTCTACATTTTTATTACATTCATTTTGTTACCGGAAGAACTTGGATAAAATTTTATCTCTCTAATCTGCAGTAAGAATAGTAGAGTTTAGTCGTTCTGTCACTTACAATTAGTTATTTTCTAGCTCACCAGTATTTTATCTTGAACCTTCAAATACAAGTTCAATAATAGTGGCTATGTATTTAATCCTTATCGACTTTGACTGGCATGTGTGTGCAATGAATGTGCTATTCTCGCTATTAAAGTTGTCTTGAGACGCATTTGGTAAAACCATAATTTATAGTTTGTCGTTTTCCATTTTTCTGGAACCCAGATCATCAATAACGATCACTTATTTCCTACTTCCATACATCACACGACAAATCTCACAGTGCTCGACCACAATTTGCTTCACCCGGAACTCGCTAATCGCTCCAGATCCCAGGATTACCTCTGGATGATTTAATGTGACCAGCTGTCAACGCCTTAAGAACCAAATCTGGACTAAGCCGGCGACAGATGTCGCTGGTTCCTTTTTAATTGATGTCTACTTAGAACTACGGTTTGGAGTAATGGATTGTTGAAGATATCTTGTAAGAAAATTATTTGACAAATGGACTATATTCTTGTCCTCTTAAGCGATGCAATCAGAACCATTCGATAGTTAGTCAATTTAAGATGATCTTATTTAGGTTTCTTTACCTAATTTTAAGGCTATTTTAAGACTCAAAACAGACTTAGCAGACTACCAGGATATTTTTGAACATTTAGGATTAGAAGAAATTCTTATAAGAATGGAATTCATACAGTTTATAAATTCTTGTTTCTAAAATATGATACAAAGGTAAGTAACTCTTACTCTAATAATAATTTTACTATCGTTTACAAACACAATATTTTGGGTTTAGTTCTGACTCATTCTGTAGATACTCTTTTAAATTGGCTATGCTTTAACTACTGTAATTATTTTTATGACGGCGAATCTTGATCCAGTAAAAACATGCAAAATAAGAATTTAATTAGTCTATTGCAAAAACATTTATAAGGTTTAATCTTTTATGTGCTTTTTATTTATTTATCTTTAATGGTGTTTTATAGTTGATCGTAACAGCTAACTGCTCTATCTTTGTAAACTTTTACGACTTTCCAAGTCAGAGACCATTTAGAACTTCATCGTCGCGCGCCGTTAGAAATGTTCAATTTTGACGGCCGTCTAACAGCCCCTTCCCACCAATAAATTATACCTAATTTACGATTAATACCAACATGAGTAATTAAATACAGCATTACGATAAACGCGAGAAAGGGACGCAGCTAGTTTAGGGAGCTCCCTCCGAGTGGGCGGGGCCGCGCCGCCCGCGGCGTAGTGATGTCACATAAAATTTGTCGATGATTTTACACGCACCGTAACTCTGGTGGTTTATCGATTCGCTGGTACCTCTCGAATGATAATGGCACGGGCACCTTACTATCCGAATGTTAAAAACACAACGGGGCGCTCCGGTGCTCTTTAATAGAACAAGCTTTTAATTAGAACCAGGGATTGATATTATTTATGCTTGGTGCGGGTCAATTTATCGGTGGACGTGGATCCGAGGCGTCGTGCGCGCATGATGGCGGCCGTGGCTCGTGGTCATGTAAACACGAATGAGATTGGCTAATTAGCTTTGGTTAATAAATTTTCTATTTAAGCACGATCAAGTTTTTACGGCCAGTTTTGTCGAGTTAAGTAAATATGTTCATTTTTATGTGAAGCTGTATGTTGTTTACGCCATAGAGCAAGGCGAACGTGCGCTCCCGTATTGACGCGCGGACAAGAGTATAAACAACGCATTATATTGGCCCACCTTTACAACTTATGCTCCGTTTGATATTTTCAGTCGATATGCAAATGTGTGAATAAATTTGCCTGCTGTTCGTACCGTATTTAATATTAATAATAAATAAAGTATTTATAGAAGACACGTCGTCGTTAGCGTAAAATTCATGAAGAAAATATGTAATATGAAATCGAAATTAATTGGTCACGTGTGAGCTTTCTTTCAGAATGACTACAGAATATCCCTTGCAAGAGTATCCGAAATAAAAATAAGCGTGTTACATTACATTGACAACTTTTATCAAGTAAATATTTTTTGAAAGTGGGTATCTCTTACAAAGTTACAATCAATTTATGCTTACGTAAATTACTTATTTGTTTGTTCGTTTATCTCTAATGGTTGTTAAGCACCAGCCACGAACGTTAGTCTTATTTGTTTCGAATATCATTTATTAGCATGTCGTTTCAAACATGGCGTTTTGTCGTAAAAACGCCGTAAACTTCCCGCTGCTTATCATCCGATTCGTAACTCGATACTTTGTCAATGTCTAAATCAAAATCGAACGTGTAATCGATGTGATGTGATGAGCCAATATGCGAATCTTTATCGAGATGGTAGTCGTGAAATTCATTCACATGAAAGTTGAGATTTTATTGCCTATGTATCAATAATTAAAAAACTAAAATATCAAAGGAATAATCAATAGAAATTGTACTGTATTTTAATGGCATCTCAGTGCTTCCAAGAACAAGTTAATAGTTGTTTGGGTTTCTGTACTGATATCAATCGATGTTAATCATTAGGTCTAGGTCGAGGAGAAGCCTTAGGGCCGCTTGACAACATCTGACAGTAATGTCTAGGTTGGTCTGGAAGCAGTCTAGACTCCTTCTTTAAACCTACTTATTTAACAACCGGCTCATAAAAGCTTGTGGAATCTATTAAGGATTTTAAATATGCAATCCTAATAATATAAGAGTGTGTGAGCAGCACCAAATAATAATAGAAAATTGTTAGTATTTACCATTCATTGTCAGGCCCTTGTTTGTATCTTCTGTATAGTTTAAACTAAGGGTGTTATCACACTGATGCTTTGCATGCGCTGTCAAGGCGGAGCAAAGCACAGCTAACACGCAGAACGTTAAGGCGTGTATCGACATTGCGAGGCTGCTTGCAAGTAAAAAACTTGCCCGTTTGATACTCTCTTCATACGCGCAACGTTTCCACTGTCACTTCCACGTGACCATTCGCGCACAATAACGTAACGTAACGTATACGCTGCGTATCCGTCTTGAAGACGTAAACCGTCAGTCTGTTAAAGCTGTAGGCAACGTTCGCGAGCCATACCGCGCCGGCGCCGCGCGCATTACGTCGGGTCTGGTGCGCACGTGCGCTCCGCCGCGCTGCAGTAATCCTGCGCAGCCTGCCAGGGCTGATCTATAAGTGGGCCATGTTATACGCGATAGCGGGAAATGACGTTCTTTTTTAAAATAGAGATGTTGCAACACAGACGTCCGTACTCACAAACATTACTATGAGGCCTCACAGAGCTCTATTTAACGCTGTGCGTTCGATTTGCTGCTTCACTAAAAGCAAGCATCGTTTGTGCTTCACTTTTTTAAGTAACTCGACATAATCCAGTTTATGCAATGTAAAAATTGGTAAATATAAAAATCGTTACCTCGAAAAAGAAGAAAAATCGAAAGCCATGTCAAAGTCATGTCTCCAAATATTTCTAATTCTCATCTTCTATCTAGTTTTCATACGTGTAGTGCTTTATTCAAACGAAAATATTACCAATCGAGACATTATTATTTCGTTTTGATAAAACAACGGCTCACTTGTATATTCTGGAGACGTCATTGTTTGTCCATTTAATTATAATGAAAAATATATTTTCATCTTTGTATTTAGAGGAGTTTTTCTCACTTCAGTAGCATTTACGGAATATCTGTAAAATAATTTTATAACTTTAATTTCATCCGTGGAAATCGCCCGGAGCTCATCCTTTGCACTGCACGCGCTGATATCTTGATCACAGCTTTGTCGACGCCGACCTTTGTCTCGCTATCGACGCCATCGCCGCGTTTTCCGCGCAAATGAACAACACTATTATTGCTGCGACTCGCTTTTTCATGCCCGATAGAATTACAAGCCTGATATGCGAGGTATCTAGTTACATCTAGGTTTTTTGGATGAATAATGAAATTGGTTGAATTCCGGCATTCCCTTACGGTTTGTTTTTTAACATCGACTTAATTTATGTCAGAATACTCGTAATAAGAATAATCTTGTCTAAAAAGCTTGTTGAGCAACATTTTTAAACAGGTGACACTATATTTTAGCCATTTGATAAAGCTATTTAGAGCTCTAACCGATGCAATGTTAAAGCTGTGTAACATGATCTACAGAAATAATATTCAAGACATTTTCTGAGACTTTAAAAATGATTTTAGAATTTTTCATTTGATCAATAAATTGCCAATCAGATCAAAGGTATCTTTCGCAAATTACACAAACACATTCTCGTTCATGTTTTATAGAATTTCCAACTACAATTTATTCTAAGCGAGGCTGCGCACACGCACGCCTTTTTAACGCACGCACAAAGGCCCATTGCTCTCCCATCACACGCCTTCGGTTTGCACAAAAGCTGGAAAAGGCTGCGAGCAAGCTTATTGGGTCTGGGATAAGGGTGTGGCCCTAGTAACAGCGGGTACAGTTTGCTTAATAAACATGCTTGTTTATTACATTGATATGAATCAGCTTTTTGCGTCTTGTTTGATAAAAATGAAACGAGATTAATTCAAAACATATCAGCACAACAGCTTTACCTAGTTTAACTAGTGGATGGATATTGGTTGAAGTAGATGAAAAAAATAACTGCAAGTTGTGACTTATTTGGTATCTTCTTTGGATGTCTAAAGGAGGATCAACTCCTGGAAAACAAATTTTGGACATGCTAGTTTTCCATAGGGCCTTAAAGATAACTAGATAGAAATCATAACTTTTAAATCTACTTGGGGCACAGATTAAGATAAGATAAGATAAGATAATACTTTATTGCCTCGTTTTTACATGCTTTACAAACATAGAAATATAAACAAAAAAATTACATTAAAAAACATAAGAGGCAAAAGGATGAGGCTCAGCATATGCGAGGTCAAGCATACCCTACCCCGCGCTGATTTTCAGCCTCCTCCTTTTCCCTTAGTTGGAAGGTGATTACCTAAGATTACCTAATTGTTTTCGAACAATAGTTTCAGTAACAGACAATATGGAAAAGAAATTTAAAAAATCCTACACTGGTTGAGTGAGCAGCATAGTTCTTAAACCATCTACTGATCGCTGGTAGTGTGACCCCACCCCATCCGGTCCAGTTACCTCAAGCCTCCGCCGGGCCCTAAAAAGGTCAGAAACAATGCGGATTGCGAGCCCTTTGAAGCCAAATCCCGTCTTAAGCCCTATTCAGCTTTGTTTGCTGTTGCGTGCGCTTGCGCCGCCTCCAATAAACGTTTCGGGGTTCCCTTGGCAAGATAGTGTCGTGCTAGGTATTTATAGTTTATGTTATTGTAGTCATCAATTTAAAAAAATCAATGATTGAAGATATTGCCGCACATTTGATATTAATATTGTGACAGTGTTGTAAAATAAATAACTTCATCCCATGATCCAAATAGGTAATTATTGCAAATACTCTATCTACCGAATATCATTGATTGATTAACAAGTTAAAAATTCCAGATAGGAACTGTACAGGAATAAATTCAATCTTTTGGGGCAAGATTCAGTAAAAGATTATTTGCTTTTCGCAGTAAAATGATACATAGATAAAATATTTATTTTATTCCACGGCACATACGGAACTCTAGATGTTACAGACTTTTTCAATCTTATACCGTTTTTCTAAACAAATGCGGGTAATGCAATATCTTATTGTTGTGTAATCCCCGAGAGATCATCTATCGTGAAATCTTGGGATAGTTCATTTTGAATTTGAAGTATTCATAAGCTTTTTTTATGACAAGCTATTCAGCACAACGTTTGATAAAATATAGTAACTGTTTGTCCAATATTATTATTATCTAGATGTCTTGAGTTTTGTTAAGTTTCAGAGTCTTTCATTTTGAATATAACTAATTTAAAGGTTACAGCGACTATTTGTTTGTAAATTCGGATGTTTTAGACATTATTCAGAATAGTTAATCTTTTCCAAATCTTTATCGTTGTTATCGTCATCATCAGGTGACAGGTCATTTTGTGTCTATTGTAGAAACACGAAATTTTCTTTCACCAAAGACAAATCTTCCATCGTTGATATACCGTAGCCTAGAACCACTCGAAATTTATTATTGAAAAGGTAAACAAATCTTTATTAAAAAAACGAGTCGTTAGCTCCATAAAGCACTAGTTGATAAGAGGCACAAAAAATGACAAAAAGCCCTGCCTCTTTATAGACGATCAACAACCACTAAGCGGCGCTGTCGTTTTGTCCGCCTGTCTGTCATAATCCCCTCCGTCGCCTGACATTGTGATGACACTCATTGTCTGCGCTCTGCGCCCGCGCATTGATGCTATCGCACTTTGTAATGATCGAAAATCCTTTTTATACTCTACGAAACATTGCGCTTTTTGCTTGTTACGATACAAACCTTCAAATTATTTAAATATCTATCTCCTTCGTTCAATGTCAAAAAAGCAACCCTTTTTATCCTTGGCTAAGCGTCACTTATCGTGCAATCTTTTGAATTACGGATTTCACTTATCTTATCCTCTCTGATATCTCCGAATACTCGTATATTCACAGAGTCGCAACCATTACAGAACGACCAATTCAGTTTTTTGCATGCTCGTTGTCCAAACCATTTAAGTTTACATTTCATTCGGCAATCAAAACGCTCAAGACGGATGACGTTCCATATCCGAGCCCGCGCGCTAATGGTGGGTTTTTGTCTGATCGATACCACTAATTTAATAAACTATACCTCTGCGCCGGAGTCGACGACATCCGAGAGCGCGGGCATAAAAATGTCGGGTCGTGTCCAATCAATCTTGCTCCTTTACCTGGCTCGGCGATCGGACCCCGGAGATAACCCTTCCTCAATGCGTAATACCATTAAAACAACGGTGACAATCCAACCAAAAAATAATTTTCAACAGCTCTTTATCGATACCCCACCGGCAGACCCATCTCTAAATCTACAAATTTAAGGTCACTTTTGGATTGACAACAATAATTTTATGTCCGATGATTAAAAATGTGAGATGATGATCATTGCGGGGGCTCCCACTGCGAAGGTTTGTTTAAGTTCTTTGTTTTTCTGGATTCCTGGTCGTGGGTCCGTTTTAATTAATGCCCATCACGTATTTTTTTCGATGTTGGTTTTTCGATATCTTCGTCATTTTTTTTCTTTTTGTTTTATCTCCGTTTTTGAAATATGTCCATGGGTCGTGGTGTGTGATGCGATATCTCGATGTCTCGCTATTGTTTTCGATTTGATATATTTATGCGTTGTGTTCCCGGGAGTGGTGTCTCCGTGTGTTTTTTGTGCGCGAGCGCTGAGTGGTCGGTGACGCGGTATCGTGCATCATCGATTGTTCTTGCTCGCCGACTGGTGATGTTATTTATGTGTGTAGACGGAATAAAATGGCTAGAAAAGTGACAGTTGTCTTCGTCGTTCGCCGTGTCGTCAACGTAGTTGCTTTTTAAGTTTTTGATGTAGCAAAGCCTAAAAATGAAGACGTTATCTTCTTCGAGGATCAAACGGCATAATTGACAGTAATTAACGAAGTGAAAGTTTTAGACAACACAAGACATATATAATCGTCGACAGCGCTTTATATCAACGGGGACGTAAAGTCGATCATAAAACTCCGTGTCACACAGTTTACTGTAGCACATGTACAGATAAACGACCGCCAATTAAAGTAATTAAGTTATTTATTACACATTCTATCGGAGTACAGGTTCCTGATAAAAGTGGAAGTATCTTTGGATCGTTAGAATTCGGTTTAGAGCGCGTCGCATTTAGATAAGCGATAGTAACTATTAACTGGGGAATAAAAAAGGTTGCTCTAGCACCTTGGATTACACTTTTCACACTTAGAAGTGTAGGCTTGACAGTTTGTTGAATATGGAAGCGTTTCTATTCAATGCCTTGGGAATCCGTTTGAAGAATATCTGCTATAGGTATAGATAGATACAATACGTGCATTCTGTGCGAGTAGCTTACACAATGGGTGATTGTGCAAATACATTTTATTAGTGATACGACAAGAAAGAGAATAGAGATTCAACTTGTATATTTATATGTTTCGTTTATGCTTGATATTTGAAAACTTCGCAACCTAAAGCACTCATAAGATATTTAGATTATAAAGAAAAATAACGTAATAATAAGTATGATGTGCCTAATACTTAGTGAATGTAAACTATTCTGGTCTATAACTATATTATTGGTCTATTTTCCACTAAAACATTTATGACTACCACCTATCAATCGTATGTTTATGAAAATGTTACTTTTTGCCACTTAAAAAATGCCGCTGCTGTGATTTGTATCTTAAGTCCAGTGCCATTTATGGCGAGCCAAAACACTGCATCTATTACGGCGCGGACGCATCTCCCTTCTTACTTGTCCAACCTTTTTTCTCTTGTAACGCATCTGTGTTATCTTTCCAGGTAAGTGTTGATGAAACTCGAGCTTGTTCTTTATTCTCGAGCTCGCCAGATCGGAGATAAGACGAACATGTATACTCGGGGCTGAGCCTCGTAAAAATAAGGTAAGATGGTAATATTAAGGAGCGGTTTTGGTTGGAGAATTTTTCCAAAACGGTGGCTATTTTTGGCGGATATACTGTGTGGGACTATTTTCGATTTGGCAATAGCGTTAGAATTGATTTTCAATCAATTGATTAAAATATTAGAGGCCGTTGCAAGCTAATTTGGAAATTTCATGAAGCTTGCGACAACCGTCTTACTAAGTAGCGCTTTTAAAATCTTACCCCCTGATCATAAAAAAGTAATTATTAACTTTTTTCATTAAACATTACTAACAAGTGTTGGTTTCAATAATGCTTAATCAGATTCTGTCTATTAAAGACATTTTGTTCTTTTTATTACACGAAAGAGCAAACGATAAAAGCACGCATTTACCGTACATCAAAACAACCACTAAAGGTGTCGCGCAAGGTGATACTCTAGGCCCAATACTGTTCCTCTCTGGTTTCACTCAAAAAATTCCCAACATAAACGTCGTGAATACAAGTGTGTGACATAACGTAGTGTTATTTGTGTACAAATTTATCTATTTGTCCGTCGGTCTCAGGTTACGAGTCCCCCGAGAGCGCGGCCGGGGATTAGAACCCTCGACGCGGTGTTCTACTAAATAATGCACTGGTGGAAGTCGGTAAACATATTTTTGAAACTAATCTCGCTGGTGCTGTGTAAAGTACGATGTTTGTGGTGTTTGGAGATCCGCGGTGTTCAATTCGAGGCGGTTTTCGTATTTTAGACGGGCTTGTTGTAATTCTTTGGAGTCGTGGATAAATTCTTTCTGACCTGAATAGTTCAAATTGAACTTTTGTAAATTTTGAGATTGTTGCTAGAAATATTTACCATTATGTAAAGTCTACTATTGAGAATTGAGAAGAAAGATGAAACTCTTATTTTAACACTGTAAACAAAAACAAAATTAGCTTGCCAACGACGATGACGGTAGCCTATTCAAGATCACCTCTCTAGTTTACCAGTAAGTTTGGAATCAGTCTGCAATTTTAAATGTGTCATGACAATGACCCCTAGATAAATCTTTGCCTTTACCAAATTCAGTTCCAAAAAATATGGATCGACAAAAAGTGGCACAATCATCAAAATTATTCGATTTAAAGTCTAATTACAATTAACATAGAGCAGCAATAAAACGTCCCGACAGGCTATTAACTTTTGATGCATCGCAGGATTCGCAGGGTTGTCATTCTGCTAACATCTGCGAGTGTTCCAATCTCGGCCGACAGGGGCCGCTGGGCCGGAAAATTGAAACAAGGGAGATTGCAAATTGAGAAAAACTTTTTGCATTCCCTCCAATCGCTATTCCATTGTCATAAGATTCAGATTTTCGCTAACGGGGCGTACTTTATTGTGGTCGTGTGCAGCTTAGGGCTGTTACTCGACCCATGCGGATTTGATTTTTTGATTCTGTCGTCCTGATTCTTATTGCAATCGTATTTGGTTGGAATTGGAATGTCAGGATGGAGTTGTAAATTGGTTTTTGTTCGTCCCATGCGATTTCAAGGATTTAGTGTTGTTATTAGAATATAATTCTGTTTTGGATTAAGGTGTCTATTGTAGTTGCATTGTGGATCTATCTCTGCTTTTCCTGTATCATTCAATCACGTTTTGTTCAATACCCTTGATAATATACTTTATGGATTTATGATATCTTATGACTTCTCACACTTTTCATTCATATTAGAGTTTCATAGAGAGTTTGATGACCTGTATACTTTAGAACGAAAAGTTATTAATTAAGAGCGTTGTCACATTTTTCATGCAGAAATCGAGAATTTGGCAGATTTCGAAATGATTTTAGTCATATAATTTATTGTTATAGCCTCTTTTGACTTATATCATCGTAATTATCATACGTTTTTACGGAATGTCTATTGACAAAATCTCGTTCAAATTGGATTTTTGCCTACGAAAACAGCGAATTTCGAAAGCCCGATTTCCAGGTAACTCGCGAAGGCACAACTTTGAACTAATATTACAACAAATTTATTTCTAAGTAAGAAGATAGAATGTATTCATTAGAATAAGCATACCCTGAAGAAGAAAGTGTATTGAGAAAATTTTGATGTTTAATTCATTAAAATGCATTTTTATCATGTCTAAGATAGTCAAAATTCGAGAAAATTACTGCAAGAAAACAGGTCACATCTCATAATCTAAAAGTCATTTGGCAACATAAACTACTTTATACTTAAGAAGAAACATAGTACTATTATTGTGTGAAAAAGAAAAAATATCTATCTTCAATCTTCAAATGAAAAATTAATTTGAAAATACTATAAAATCGGGTGCATCAAATGGCATAAATCAGTCGTGCTTTGGCACTCGTAGACGCCGGGTCTATGTCAGTTGACTGCCCACTGACGTATATGCGTCACGCGTGATTTTTTCGTAAATTGTAGTATGATTGAGTACTTTTGATCCGCAAGTATTTTTAATTTATTTGTTTAGGTAAATCGGACTTGTAATTTCTTTCTTTTCAAACTTTTTATTATTTTACTTACAGAATATGGGTAGAATAGATAAAAGATATTATTATGGTATCTGTTTGGTCAGGAAAAAATAAATGACTAATAAAAATTTTAACAGGGTGTCAAAACATTAGTCTATGCTATTGTGTTTCTACCAACATAAAATATACTCTTCCTTACTAATAAAAGTTGAATAGCGTCTGTATGGTCACACAACGCTTCGTCATGTTTTTCCGAAAGTTCAATTACTGACGACTGAATGAAAGAAATTGGTGCGTAACTATTCATCTGATATTAAACGTTTAGTAATAAAGGGGTAGGTCAGGTAAATGGCAAATCCACCAGCGGTCGCTCGATGACACTTAGACAAATAGTTTTATAAAACGTCAACTAAGTTGGTTAGGTATTTGTATTGTAGATACTTATACAAATGAACGTATAAAATGAGTTTATTTTTAAAAGTATAGGTACAGGGTGGAAACGATAAGTGATTTCACTTGATTTTTAATTATACAAGATATCGAGAAACTGTTTACTGTTCCTGTAAGTGCTTCATGAGCTCTTTAAAACAATAACAATAAATAGGTCAAAGAATAAACTGGATCTATGCGAAAATTCAATGTTTCCGAATTTCATACTAAATGTATGCCGCCAGCCATACCTACCATATTAGAAGTGTTAATTTTTTAAATTTAAATTTTTAATTGAGTAATATATAATAATCAAACAACAAACTCGTAAATTGCATTCTTATTTAAATTATTTACGGAAAACATGATTTTAGGTTTAACTTGCTACAATATCATCAAGAGATACTAATTAATAAATACTAAATAAACAGATAAAGGGGACGGCATTAAGGCACTCAGAATTCTCAGAAACCATTGATTTCGTGTTTGTTTGTAACTGTATTAAATGTATGAAAGCTGGAAATATAGGTTTTTTGAATAGATTCAGTTCGTTCTTAAACATATTATTGATGCCGTTTGCTAGGTCTCATGAAGCACTTTTTCAGTAAGTAACCATTTGTTCGACATCTTGTATACCTACTATAAGAAATATTCGAGTGAGATCACTTATCGATTATTTTCGTCATCCTTATTTGTATTAAATTTAATTAAAATACACTAAGGCTGAGATGCACCACCTAACTTTGACCCTAACTGACAATAACCGGTGTTTTATGTTAGACAGATTTTTGACATCCAAAATTTTGATGTCAATGTTAAAGTAAGACGGTGCAACACGGCCTAACAAATGTATCGTAGACAGTACTTTTTATTTTCTTCATAAATCTTTCTTTTCTTTGTAAAGCTATCTACAAGCTTTTATTTTCTTTGACATCTGGAGTTGTAAAATCTTGCAACTTAAAATTTACTTACTTCCCGTTTTCCCATTGAGCTGAAATTTTGCATGTCTACACAGGCATGCAAAATTTCGTTTCATTTCGCACTAAATAATTTAATTTACACGTGTTTTCATGCGATGGCCAAGTCAATATATTTATGTAAAATTTAATGATTTCCTGGACTGGACTTGGATCTCACAACTTTTTACCGTAGAACAACTGAGTAGTGAGACTTGGTTTTTTGACAAGTATTGTTTTTGATGGGTTTGTATTACAGAACGCATGTGTACCTAATGGGATAACTGTTTAAAAACACGATTAGATAAATTTTGCTCTATGGATAAAAATCTTAAAGTTACCTCTGATTTTTTAGCATTATAGGCCAGTAGAATTAAACACAAAAATTGATTAAATCGGAAATAATTCCTACAAAAGATTTTTTTGCTTTAATGGCTTCAATGGTTGCCCATTAAGACTCTCCTAAGTTTTCGACTTCGACGGAGTTGTGCTTAAGTGGTGGGGGCCCCCGAAAGGGGCGTTTTTTCGGTTTTCCGGTTATACCGCGTAAAGGACTTACCCTATCGAAAAGTGGTCTTCATGACGGTTAAAGGGCACTTAATCCTGCATTGAATAAGACCAAATTCATATGTTTTGGACAAACCGTTCTCGCGCTAAAGTTCGGCAAAGTAGAAAATATACGTATAATTAATATTATACGACCGTGGTTTATAATAATAAATTCTATAAAATCACAATGATATCAGTATTTACCTCTTTGATTTCCTGACTTGTTTAGATTTACAAAAACTAAATATTTATTATTAACTTTTAGATAATAATTTGAATGGCGCTTACGATGTTTAGTTACGAGCTCTTTGATGGACACAGATATTATAGATAACGTTTAAAAAATGGCACGCTCGTTTTCATACATTTCATTCTATTTATTTAACCTATCCATATTTATGTGCGGAAACGTCACAAAATCAGAATAAATTTTAATTTTTCCATCCCGCATCATAAAAACTAAAAAGTCAAAAGTAAAATTTAAATAGTAAATATTTTTCATAAACAAGCTTTTGATGCTGTAAAAAGAATAAAATAAAACATAAATTCTTTCAAACCCATCAACTTATTACTTGACTCAATTTAAAGATTAAAAACTTGTCGCGGGATTTACTAGTGTCAAAAATACATTAATTACGTAACTTGATTTTGCTAAAAGTCTGATCTGAGAAAAAATCAAATAGGTAAATTATACGTTATTTCTTTATTATCATGTATGATGTACTGTCTCAGGTACGATACAACTACGGATTAAGATCGTTTAGTCGACGCAGCGTTGAAATTGTACAGTTAAATGGAGTTTGCGCACTCACTACGCGACGTCAAGCAATAAAAACCTAAAATTCGAACGCCAACTTTTTGCTACAACGCTCTTAATCACGTTATTAATAAGGTTACTTTATAAAACAAGATAATTTACTAAATGCGAGTACGCAATTATTTTCAAACTAATGATTGTCCAAAAAAGCCTAACGTTTTCCAGGCAGGCAATGTCTAATTGCGCTATAACATGCCTTTACGCCTCTTCCAAAATGAATTATTATTTATTGCATCCTCTATTGAACCAAGATTAGGAACAAAAAATGTAAATTCGTTTAAACATTTCATAACAACAGAAAAGTTACTAGAAATTGCGTACTTACTTAACAAATTGATCAAAACAATAAATCACGAACTTTATTCTCAAAAAAAGTACATCCACATCCATTTTTTACAACCCCCAGTCCCTTAAGAGCGGAGAAAATCGCAACACGATCGTCATTTGAAAAATAATGATGTCATCAAACACTAATCCGAAAGCTTTCATGTGGATTACACTCCGCCATCTTGTTTATGACGCTGAAAAACTGTATTATTTGCAAAAATGAACCTTAAGATTTACACAGAAAAGCACCCGCAAAACATTGTAACTGCAGACCGTGTTGTCACACTCCTGCTCTATCAAATCGCGATTGTTTATATTCGGTACAAACAAAAATATATCTTGGCTACTGCACATGCAGTCGCTTTCGGCTTGTCAGGCCGTGTGCGTACGATCACGACAGTAACAACTATGTAAGGAAGTTTCGACTTTGTTAGTACAGGATAGGGTTGGTTTCAGTTTGGTGTGGGGCTATAGGGCTGCACCACACTGGCTGGTGCGTCATCTCGATACATTAGGCGTGTGATGTATGCGCGGGATGCGCCGGAGTCAAAACAAGCGAGGTGCGGGACTCTGATATTTGTAGGGCTGGCGATATGGTTCAGCAAAAAAAAAAAATTATCACAAATTAAAAATATCTGTAATTAGGTACATCAATAAAATTTGTGAAGCGAAATGTATAAATATTTATCAGTGATCGTTAACCGCTTGAGTCCCAGACGGCATTAATTAATGTCATAACAATTGATTATCTATTGTGTCTGGATTCGCGGGCCTTGAAGGATTAATACATCTTTATTAAAGCCAAATTATGCCTACACTCAGGAATGTGTTTTATGTTGAAATTATTACACTAGTTCGTTCGTTTCAGCCCACTACACGAGTTGCTTACCCCATAAAAGCTTGTTGCTATTATTATAGCAAACAGTTAAGAGATAAACATACCCAAATCGGTTCTAGGAATATGTATAAAACCTTAGTAACCATAATTCCTTCAACTCTTGACTTATCCTCAAAGCGTTATTTTAGTAATTTGATGTAATAAGTTGAGGCCCAAAGTTCTAATCCGTTTTTAATTTTGTACAACCCTGTCCTCATTTGGCAAATTGTAAGAGCACGTCCCTCGAGACGGGGTCCCGGCTGATCCCGCGCTATAAGCGGATACTGTTTTTGCCGGGACTCGTCACTCCCGGGACTCGAGCAGATTGTTATCTGTCGCATCCTTACAGGTGCATGGGATAGTTGTAGTTTTTTGAGAGGAAACACGGAAATCTAATTTATTGGACGGCAGATCTAGGAAATTAGGATGCAAAAGTCGGACATTTGGCAAATAATACTTTTTTTAGCTTTTTAAATAAATATATAATTTGTTAAGCGTATTATGAAACAAAGTTCAACCCTCGATTCAAGCTTAAGTATAGATTTAAGCCTAGGTAATCCTAGATATTCCTGAATGTATTAGGTAGTTATTTCATTGTACAAGACTAGATTTTTGCTATTACTTCATATGGCAAGCAAATATCGCGTTCAAGCCACACAGCAAAAGATTTTAAACTAAAAAATCTATTCGTATTATACGAGTAAATGCAAAAATCCCAATAACTATTGATTTTTATGGGTATCTAAAAAGCTATATCCTCCAATACTGACATTTCCACCACAATATTAAATTCCTAGCAAAATAAATGTCCAGGCTAATGTTTCCTATGAAAGCCTACACCCGCATGCGTATTACGAATCTTAGCAACCAGTTGCTAGTTGAACAAGGTGTAGTAGTAGAACAAGGTGGACCGACGACATCGTAAAGGTAGCAGGGAAGCGCTGGACGCAGGCCGCTACCAATCGATCAACATGGAAAGCATTGGGGGAGGCCTATGTTCAGCAGTGGACGTCCTATGGCTGAAATGATGATGATGATGATGATGATGATGAGTTGCTAGTTGTCACAATAAACGGGGACTATTCCCACCTCTCGTTGCCACCGCTGCAACTCCTGTGTAGCCAGGATCTACAGCTTGACCAATGACCACCAATAAAAACCCAACCAGTGAAGTGAAGGTCAAGTTTGTCACGCGGGAAAGTTAGTTGTAAAGCTTCAACCACACCAATGCGTGCAGATCGCCATCGCTGTCGCGATCATAGGCCAATGACAGATCGCGCGACCAATGACAGCGCCGCGTTCAATTATAGCTGGGCTAGGTGGCGCTAGTTTCCATACATTTTTCGCAGTCGCTTTGCAATTGCAACTGGTACCTAAGATTCGTAATAACCCCGCTGGGTCCAGAATATTGCAGTCACTAGAATATTAATGCGGTACTTTCGTACTTTTACCAACTTCGTGGGATCCGTGAGGAGAGCATTATGTGGGAAATCGTAGTCGTATTTACATAGCATCTTGATCTTGCTAAACAAATACTGGTTTTAATGTTTGATTTTATGACGGCTGGCTGCGTTTTTGCTGGTTAACCCCTTATTCAGAAAGTCCTTTTTAGTAAAGTTTATTATTCTGACATAACATGGTTGTTCTTGCTTTTACAACTACTAACATGTGTCTGTTAGGCCCAGAACAGACGGTGAAACGCAACTGCAACGAAACTGCAACTTTGTGATGATTCTGATGAATGAAACTGAAAGTTTCAAACTGGTCGCGTCATGTGTGGTCTCTCAACGGACGCTATGGCAGAAACTTAGGTGCAACTCAAAAGTAACTAGTAGTTGCAGTTTCGTTGCAGTTGCTTTTCACCGTCTTTTCTGGGCCTTAGGTATAATTTTAAAAGGGTAAATAATACTAAGTAGTTATTGTAGAATTTTATTAGAACCTACCAAGTAACTGTATTTCCAATCCTGTGACAATTTAATTGTGTGTTTAATACGCCGTGTCTTTCGCACATTAATGTCATGCCTACATCTTAGTACAGTCAGTGTCAAATAGTTCGTGACAACCAAAGTAACTTTTGGCCACTTTGGTCACGAACTATTTGATGCTCACTAGTGACTGTACTTACTAAACATGGAAAACATGATGTCAATTCGAATATTACTTGACAATTTCTTGTTGCAAACATCTTTATTAAAACTCATATCTGTCTGCTCACATCACACACATTAGTCTATTATACGGAAAAAAATCGTCATTTCGGTCAGCCAGCACTTTAGACGTATGAATTAATAACCAGCCATAGCAAATGCAGTCTGACACCGCCATCCATCATGGCTAAAAGGCCCTCGTTGCCGACGCAGCGTTTTATAGAGGGTTAATTCGCGGAGTAATCGCGTTGCGAGCGAAGGGTTAAAAGTGTTGGTCGGTAAATCGTGTTGCTTTCTATTTTGTTGTTGGGAGTTTATTGAGGGTTGTATTTTGGGGCCGCCTGGGCGGTTATGTTGACCTGTTAGTTGGTTTTGCCTGAGCAAAATGAGACTTCTTTGTTTCATTCATTAATGAAATAATTCATTTATTTACGAGTATATGTAATACTTAAGCTCTAAATTATGTTTCATATCTCTCTAAAAGTACAAGTACTCGTCTATGCTATCGACACCTTACATTGTACAGTTTTAGTCCTCGCAACAGACCTTACAATTTAACACCCGCTAGCAAGATTATTGTTATCTGTTGTAAGCGACAAAAAAGACCTTTAGCTCGGCTTAAAAAATAAAACATACTAACTGTCGATAAGCGACCCTTACTTACTTAAATTGTACCGCAAACTGCAATGCAAATCAGCGACATTTAGATATCAACGTATGCGAATGCACTTTTCACTAAATTATTTATAAAATACAACACATTTTAATAGATAAAGGCCATTACTGGAGGGTTTTAAACGTATTACCTCCGCCCCTAATGAGTTAGCTATTATGCTATTAAGCTGTTACACCTGGTCCTGGTACCAGGAGCCCATATTCTATTAATAAGTAAAGAGAAAGACGCGGTTAATGTGCGCGTTCCATTAGAGAGGATCATAAATTATAAGCTCTAGCTACGGTTATATGCTTGCCTGGTACTTGATGTGACATTTTTAATGTGTCTTAAGAGGCTGTAAATTGTTAATTGATTCGTTTACTTACTGAAGATGTAGCTAATACGAGTATCTATTGAAATCTCGGCAAAGCAAGCTTGCAAAGTATGAGGCTTGATATTAAAATAATAATCATGAAATGCATCAAACATCGAATTGCCCATAATGAAAGATTTTCAAAATTTTGAAAAGAGTCATAAACTTTACACTAACTTTAGTTGTGTTAGTGTTATACTTAAATATATCTTGCTTTCGTATCACACATAATATCACATTTGCCAATTCACTTCAGGAGTCTGATTTAACCATACCATTTACTTCACCTAATCTAACGGCTATGCACTAGAATATTCTTTGAAAGCAATTTTCTTAAATTATGAAATAGAAAACAAACCATTAACAGCGCTCTCATCCTTGTTCCGCTATAACAGCTGATCGAAACCTCAAATTCAATTATAAACCGTCATATTTCACAAGCCCCGACCGCAATAATAAAAAAAACATAAAACAGTCTCGGATATAATATTTGATGCTCTATTTTCGTACATCCATGAATTCAATTTTTTACGCGGTGCGCGTGAGAGACTGTCATTTGTTTTCATTATGCGGCCACCCCAAAAAAGTTTCTAAAATAAGTGTTGTGTTTTTTTTGTCGCCAGTGTTTTAACTGTGATCGACAGTTTGTTTAGAAATTTTGAAGTGACGAAAATATTTTCAATTTTCTACTAAAGACTGCTATTATGTTTTTTTTCTATTATCTTTTAACGTATTAACTGCAATCAGAGAGTCATCGGAATACTGAATTTAAGTGGCTCTCTACTCGACTCTGACATAAGTACACTTAAGTGAGCTTTGTAATAGCTCCTGGCACGCGCTTGGGTTCCAATTGACTCAAGTAGGCAAAGTTTACACTGCTCCGTTAGTCTTTTTGTATTCTTTATATCTATTTATTTATTAAACTACCAACAAATCCAATATAATGTGAGCTATTCTTCTAAATAAATATAGTCTACATTCAATTACATGTTGCTTGCTTGTTTACTAATTCGAGGAAGATTTAAAACTATCGTCCCTACAATGACAAAATATTTCGTCGTCATTATCATTATTAAAAAGGGAATTTATTGTTACTAATTACACCCATAACATTAAATTCAGAATAAAACGAGCTAATCGTGTAAACAAACAATAATAAAGATTGACGATGCCCTCCGCGGGTAAAAGTGAAATTCGTGAGTTATGCGGTTCTGCCGCCGGGCGGGACGGCGCCTACCGCCCGCGGAGCGAGGTCCTGTTTCAAAGGTTGATAAAGTTATCCAGTTGGTCACCAGACCAGTACTGCTGTTCTTTCAATCATGATCGTTAGCCAAGCCTAGAGGCATTTTCGCTATTTCATTAATCGTGGTTTGCGACTTAACCCTATAAGGTTTCTATAACTAGCTTTCCGCCCGCGGTTTTTATTTTCCGGTTTTTTATATAACCTATGACACTCAGCAATAATGCGGCTTTCTATTGGGGAAAGAATTTTTAAAATCGGTTCAGTAGATTTCGAGATTACCCCTTACAATTTAACAAATATACAAACACTCAAACTTAACCTCTTTATAATATTAGTATAGATTTTAACTTTATTCCCTAGTTTTGAAGACCGAAACAATGAATTTTTTTGACTTGCTCTATCGTATTAAGGGTTAAACAATTAATGGAATAAACTTACTTATGGCGTATAATAATAATACTAAGACATAGGACTCAGTTATTTCACTATCTGTCTATCTATAAGTAGATATTGTGTGGGTTTTAACAATAGAAATCATACCTATTATGTACGAGGCTTCTTACTTGTATTAAGGAGTGTGTGGCCGCAGGGATTCATAATCAAGTTGATTGAAGCAATCTATAGTGCAGTACCTCTAGCATGAACAACTTCCGTCTTCGAATCGTTTGCGTATTCGAAAAAATTAAATACTCAACCTTCGAATTAAACGATAACGTGACAATTTTAATTCTCAAAATAAATTTCGTTCAACCATTTCTCATACCAAGTTCACTTTAGGACACGTTCACAAGGGCGCTGTTGTAGTTTTCGTATCTAAATCTTTTGATAGCGATTCGAGTACGCAAGATTCGAACCCTAAAAGTTTTTCGTGCTAGTCGTACAGTCATTTAATGCAGATACATACTTTCATACGTTTAGAATTTATTGTAGAGTCACTATTGTCTCAGGGCCACTGCAGGCCTTTGTGGAAATCATTAGGGAGTCCTATATTCAGCATTGGACGTCCTATAGCTGAAATCATGATGATTTACCCCGCAACCAACTCCCTCCACATATAGTATTTATTCTGTGCCCTGGTGAACTCTACCATAGCGAACACAGAGCAATGAGTACTAATCGAATAAGGCCTTTACAAAGCAATGAGCACTCTTTTATTTAATACAGATCGTGGCTTGACTCTATACCAGGCCTGTTCATCTCCGCGAGTTTACATCGAAAACAAAACACGCACGACGGCCCACCTACAGGATACTATTCGACAAGGCCTCACATACGAGCGAACATTGACTCACGCACGCGTATTCTTGTGTATGATGGAAGAAAATAAAGAAAATGGTATACTAAATACTGTGGTGCAGTATTTAACTGGCTCAATAATAATAAAAACACAGAATGTACTTCTTTAAGTTGCCTCAAGACACTGAGAGGTAAATAAGTAGTTATTATTATTCATGATAATTCATGCTAAATCATGTATTTCCTCCGCCATTTTCCGCAGTTTGGCACCTCATGTCACATCATTTTACCGAAGTCAGCCCTATAGCTTCGGCGCAGTGCCGATCACTGACGTTTGTCAACAAAATGGTGCTTGACTCTTGAGACAGGCTAAATTACACCATATTGTTCATAACATTGAGCATACATTTTTTTAAATACCTTCGCGAAGTAAAACTTCTGTACATAGTACTTATTAATATTCTGTGTCTATACTATTTGAATAAGGCCATCACAGGTCGTGGTATGACTATCTGGTGAGCATTCCTATACTCCGAATAGCTGACCCAGTGTTCGTCATGAAAATTCTTGAGGTGCGCAGGCGCCACCGCCCGTAGTGAGGGCACGGAAGGAGCGAACGTTTTAATACTTTTAGTTTTATTGGCGACTGTTGTCACTGGTATCGTAATGATCGGTCGTACGATTAGGATATTTCATATGGAACCTATTTTATAGGTAGGTTTTAACACTTAGATAGAAAAGCTTCAGGCTACACAACTCCGTAGTTCGCTTAAAGTTCCTTTTTTTTAGATCTATAGAATTGTTGACTATGGCCCACAAATGTAACAAGCTTTTTTTTGTGACATGGTTTTTTTATGGCTCTAAGGACTGCTTGTTTATAATTCAAAATTCAAATGATTGCTGCTTAGTTTGGGGCTTATACAATTATTGGTTTAGGTATTTCCTGGTATATCAAATCACAAATCTTCTGCGTTGTGATGTGACTGTTGTTGTGATCTTTTTTATTTTCAAAAGAAGAAAAAATTTAAAATCTGTTTTATTTCCAAAAGGCATGAAGAAAGAGCAAATTCATTTTTACATCCACCGCTAAAAACTTGCCGCTTCACGACTAATTAATACCTGGCAGTAGTCGATGGTCAATAATGGCGGCGCTCCATCACTATTATTGTCACTCGATATAAAAGCCCGTTTGAATATTCATGACGCTAAAGGCTGCGCCTACGCATGACGGACGGGTGACAAGCGCAGCTACTCGGCTTGAAGCTGAATTATAACGATTAGAGACAATTAAAATATAAATACGCCCACAGGTCTTAAAGTAACGGACAATTGTCTTCTAATATTATAAATTAGAAAGGTACTTTTTGTTCACGTGGCCTTACGCTTCCACGGCTATTCCATTAAACCAATTTTTATAAATTTCGTTATGATGAAATAAGAACGAGCTTTTGAAGAGGACATACTTAGTCCCAGAAATTTTAGAGATGTTATAATGCTGTAACATCTATAACTTGACTTGTTTGAACTTCGAGATGATTCCGAACGTGACCATTAAAATAATATAAACTACACAACGTCACGAGAAATTAATAAATTACTGTTTATCTCAAAACCGAGTTCAAAATTATTCATAAAAAATTTGCCGTTCTGGTAGCGACATTTTTGTGAATGGTCACAATATTGATAACTATTTGTATTAGAATAAAATAGACATTTAATTTCCTATACATTTTTTGCCCGTTGTTAATACTCAAATGTTAGCGTATCGATAATTTCGAGATAAGATTAATTATGTTTGATTATGTGCCTTTGCTATGTTTATGCTAATTGTTGAATACATAATCTATCTCAAATGTGAGTCTTTGACTCGTAACTGACACTATAAATAAATTAGAAAGAGCATGTTATTAATATTAGTTTCTTATATCCCGTTCGTTGAACTATATTGGTAAAATAGAGACTTTATGTAGAGCAGCCTTGTCACAAGGTTTTACACTTTAAAACTTTGTACAGTTATAAATAACCTGTCATATGAAGTTTAGCTTCAGTAGAGCTTTTCAATCGATCAAACATTTTTAGAATAGAACCGATATAGTGCCAAATATAGAAGCAAAAAGCTTTGAACAAGTTTATTTAGTCACTACTGAGTTTCTTACGCCTTCCTTCCCATTACTAGTTGATATACTGTCACGAAGTATGTTATGGTAGTAAAGCCTTATTTTATGTTAATAAATAATGATTGGAATTGTGACTTATGACCAGCATCACTGGCTGTAGATTCGACTCTATATGGTCACAAAGGTGGACCGACGATCTGGTGAAGGTCGCGGGAGGTGCCTGGATGCGAGCGGCGCAGGACCGGTCTTCGTGGAAGTCCTTGGGGGAGGTCTTTGTCCAGCAGTGGACGTCTTTCGGCTGAAACGAACGAACGAACGAATGGTCACAAAGGATTTATTTTCCTGACTCTAAGACCTTTATAAAACTTAAGACTTATTTCCTAACCATTGATTACCCCGGTTATCTGCTCATTGTAAATAATACTCTGGGTTGAGTATTTAACGAGTTTTTTCCGCCCCAAAGTAAAGCATTCCAAATTAATGTATTGCTCGTATGCAGGCATTAGTCAGGCGCACGCGAGCCGATCGCCTGAAAAAACCGAAACGCAAATAATTTAGCTTTGGTTCCCGTATAAAGTATAATGGATAGGGTTGCCAGAAAGTCAAGCGGTCTGACAGATTTTTATTGTGATAGGACTAATAATGATGAAACATAGTACCTTACCTAAGTACTTGGTTACCAATGGTATATTTGCTAAGTGTATTTAGTATCATTGATAATTTCGTTGTGCCTAACAAAATATGCATAATCATAATCATCATTTTAGCCCTAGGACGTCCACTGCTGAACAAGGGCCTCCCCCAATGATTTCCACAATGGTAGGTTGGTGGCAGCCTGCATCCAGCATAATCATCAACTGTGAACAATAAGTTTAATTGGGCCATTGAACCTTAACATGTGTATTTTATCTTATATTTTATGTTTTCATTTCCACATCTAATAGGTATTACCGCTGCGCTGAGTGGTGGTCTCATGTTTTGGCACAGTGCTTGTAGCATTTAAACCAAAGGGCTATTGTTATTACAAGAATAATCTGTCTTCCCTTGTTTCTTATAGGAATATTAATCCGACTATAAACTTTGTTATTGTGGCAGCCCTGACAGTCCAGTGCTCGTAGCAGCCATTTGGCACTAAAATTGCATGCGCCTAGTGATGCCTAACCCGTAGTTAATTACCATGATCGAGTAACACTGAATAGTTAATAAATTGCCACAACTCGAACACAACAGCCAGCCCAACTAACCAAGCTAACATAACTTTACTGGTAAGTACATTAACCGCTTGAGTCCCAGACGGCATTCATTAATGTCATAACAATTGATTATCTATTGTGTCTAGATTCGCGGGCCTTGAAGGATTAAATTATTGTCTTTATCTCGAAAAAAAATCTTCTATTAGGATTTGGAAAAGAAAACTGGTATAGTTGCTGCAATTCACGATGGCGAGTGAGCTTTACATGTGTGGGGCTCGCTACGGTTCGTATTTCAAAAGTTTTGATAGCCATTACACTATCGTTATGTGGATGTACACGTACACACACAAGTAAAGCTCACTCGCCTTCGTGAGTTGCAAGAACCAGTTTTCTTTTCCTAACCCTAATAGAAGAAAGCTAGTGTCCGCCAGACCTGCGTTTTTTTATAAAACCTGAAAGATTATTAGCGGCTGACATTCTTCTGCCGTTTCGATCAAGATAGACAATCTTTTTAGAGTAGCTGCTGCAAACTTCATGATGCACCAACGTTCTTACCTATTTTGAGAAGGTGACAAACATTCAGCTTTTATAATAACGTAGGTCTGGCGTTCACTAGCTCTTAGTCTATGAGTGAAAGGATTTGTTGGTGTGTGAGAGCTTTTCTTATGACTCTATCAAATGGCAATACCAGATTTTGTATGGAAGGTGGCGTCTTTTTTTTTTCGCGCGGCTAACGACCAAACTTCTAACGCTCGTAACTCAGTTGAGACTGAGTTTAGAGGTATGCATGTCATAGTAAGTTTGGTTTATTACACTATTTTGTAATATAAAAACAAGGTTTGGTCGATGGCCGCGCGAAAAAAAAAAGACGCCAATTTCCGGCATTGTCTTTTACTGGCTGGTTGTTTATGCCCTGTGGCACGAATGCACAATAGACCACATCGTTAATACCGACTTGTTGACGTTACGTTATTAACGTCCATCATTAGAATTGATAATTTCTAATCTGTGACCGCATCTCTGCATTTTACAAAGAAACCGAACGATCTGCATATAAAAAAATGTGTCTAATCATGAATTATAAAAATGAAACGTTATCTAACTACTTAGTTAAACGGAACACATAATTTAACAATAGTAGCAAGTCCCTAGAAGTTGAAAAACACGTGACTTTTAACTTAATGCGTCGCTACCGACAAAGGGCTCGTCGCACAAAAACTATGAATTATTCCGTCAATGTCGCATCATAATAGTCGGTCTTTCCGAGCCACTTTCATACACACTAAATAATACCTCCGGAAGCCGCCCATAACCGACGCACTTAATATAAATCATCCACTTAACACTTTTTTTAAGCGACAATATCATCTAAATATACCAGGCGCGCATAAAAACCGTAGAGGTTATTTCAGCGCGATGAGAAACTATGCGACGACGCTTGAGCTACGGCCGGCCGTCGCTCGGAAAGACGGCACCCGTACATCATACATACGTGCGTCCCGCTCGCACTCACTTGCACACGATAGCCGTATCTCATCCGACAAGTCATGCGTGAACGACTTGAAACAATAACGTTAATAATTTCGTGGGCTAAATTCGAATTTCGAAAAAGGAAAAACGGACGATAAAATCTACGACGGTGCCGCCTGACGTTTGTTTTTAAACGCACTCGATACTTTTAGCTCGATTTAGTTTGCGTCGATAAGGTACGATGTTTAAGCGACATCGGGATCGCGCATGCGTTTACGATTTTACGAGGTAACCCGATTAGGAATCGTTTACCGTGATTGTAGTCTTTGCCATTTTGTAGTGCACATCGTTTCTTTTTGATTTTTCATTACTTTAAATCGGCCGTCACCTATCTACCTATGTATTTATTGCAGTTTTCTGTAAGTTCATTCTTCTTATAAATATACTATCCCACCAAAACATTTTCATTAAAATGTTATTAGGTAAAGCGAGATCATAATCGCTTGCAATGTGAAAAAGTTAGCAGTACAGCCAATCATCTTAACTTTACACGTCCTAACTCTACAAGCCCTAACTGAAAAACACCTTACTCAAAATATGTGACACGGCCGATTCGATATCTTCACTTCTGCATCAAGATGTGTGTCTAATTTTCAGGAGGATTTAAAGCCATTTAAATGAAAACACTGGCATATAGAGAAAGTTTCTAACAAGTATTAAAGTACTATCCCTTGTTAACAGAAATATATCCTCCAATATTGTCTCTCACCGCAGCACGTTTTAGCGATGATATTGAAATATGTCGTAATATCTGCGCGCGCACTTTTTGCTCGCCGCGACACAGAAATGCTCTTTGGCTTATCGCAGTCCCATTGCATTCAGGCCCTCTACAAATAATGATACCTACTGACAGAGGGCTTCAATTAAACCCTTGATTAATTCGGAAAGGTCAAAAATACACTGTAAAAATCTTACTTATGTTTCTTACTGATAACTTTTGTATATTTATGTCAGACAGGATATGTAGTTGAAAATGTTGCAAAGACGAATATTTGTGATCTGACATTTGAGGCAAATTGGATATTTTCTTGCTGATAAATTTTTGTAAAGATAGTTTAAATTACTGACTCTGCTCATCCAATTTCAAAAATTATTTTTTGTAAGTTTGTTGATAAGATAATTTAGAATTCATAATTTTTTACTTGAAAAGTCTTGTGAGAATTGAACCCACATTAAGATTATTTACTACTAAGGCTTTTCTCTGATAGTACCTAAATACTTAGTGACTGAGTATCTTGCTCTGCTTCTTCTCAGCACTGGTCCATTTATTGTCCCGAAGCAGTGGTAGGGTTAATATTGGGACGTGTAAAAGTGTTTCTTAAAAGCCTACTTGCAAAAAATCAAAAGTGTTTTAATGATGATGACTACTTATGACTTTTAGGAATCATGTTAATAACCAAACAGTTTACAGAACCTCACCCGTACTTCTACAGCTTATAAAATCTTACTTCTTTATGGATTCTCATCTGTTCTTCCACAAACCTTTACTAGTATCTATAATATTTATAAACATTATACTCCTCTACAATACCAGTTTAGTTTCGCCTTCAATAGCTTCAAAGGAACCGAAGCACGTCACTCCCATCACGTCAGCACACGCAGCCAGTCGTGCTGTACAAATATTATAATAACTCCTATTATAACTCACTATTAGTATTCATAGTTCACAATGCGGCTTTGGAACCAAATAATATGCAGGGGTTGGTTCTGTTTGGAGGGCGTGGTGCAATTTTCAGCGGAAATTGTTGCATTTTTTAAAACTCACAAAAACTCATTTATTTCTGTAAGTGGGCTTTAAAAAAACACTTTTACATGTCCCAGTAATTTTTAAAATGATGTATTAGTTGGACTTACTTTACTATTGATTCAATCTCTGAAATAGCGAGTTCACCCAGAAGCATATGAGCTCGTGCTCGTGAAATTTTTTCAGTTTTATAAATGCAGGAACAGTGAATCAGTGTGGAAGTTATACTATACGAGTACTTACCTACTTACGCTTATCTTATGAACCAAATAAGTATCTAGTCTTTTATTTTCTTTCTTTCTGATTTAAACTAAGCTACTGCGTGGATATTTGTTATTGGCTTTCCATAGTGTTAAGTGTCTAATGTTACATTGAAATCTGTAAGCTGTTGATGTCCCTAATAAATAAATAAATAAATAACGGCAGTTGAAATATGATTTGGCATTTGAGCTTTGAATAACTTTAGCCTATGCTCACCTCAAAAAGGTTCATGCCGCCGTTATTATGCAAATCATTGCGGGAGCCCTATGTCCAGCACTGGACGTACTATGGCTGAAATGATGAAGATGAACCTACGCTTGGTTAAGTCACATGTCCTAAATGATCTCCGTATCTTCTTAAATGACATTATTACAGTTAATATTTCACAAATTTACCCTTTATTTTTTTTATTCACAACGAGGAAGCTCTTGGCCTGTATCTCACCTGATGATAAGTGACGATCATGCCGAAGGTGGAAGCGAGCTTCACCCGGAATCCTCAACCACGGAGGAACTGGCTATCTTACCTCTAACTGCCGGAACACAATAATACTGTTGACATTGTTGTTATGGCGACAGACTTAGGTAAGATGGTGGTAGCTAGTCAGGCGGACTTAGAACAAGCCCTACAACCAACCAAACCGAACAGAAAAATCTGTCCCCACTGGGAATCGAACCCGGGACCTCTGCGTCTGAAGCAGGTGGTCTTACCACTAGACCACAGAGGCGGTTAAATAAGTTAACCTCTATAAATTTTTTCTTCGTCCCCGCGCTCTCCTATGCCTCGCACCACACGCCTAATGTCATACCATATCACACACTCGACTGGTCGGCCAACGAACATCATACTACAGTATGCGCGATACGCACCGCACGCACCGCGTTTTTTCCTCCGTCCATCGTAAACGGTTTTTGTGGGGGGTTATTACACAGAATCGCGTTTGTAATGGACGGATGAAACATCTCTCTTGGCTGAATCGTATACGAGAGTCGCGATGCGTGAACTTTGAATAGATATTATTGAGTTACGATCGCAATTGAGTTTAATTGTTGAGTTTATTAAGGTACGCTTTCTGTATTGTATCCTGAGTGTGTATAGAAAACATATCTTTGAGTTATGAGTTTATAAACTTGGTTCTTTAGTTAATTAAGTACATTAGCTCGTCATCATCATTTCAGCCACAGTACGTCCATTGCTGAACATAGCTAGGCCTCCCTTAATGACTTCCACATCGCACGGTTAGTAGTGGTCTACAGCACATAAGCTGAAAATTGTAAAAATTTTCTCCAAAGTCGATTTGCTTTTAAAGATTCAAATCGATATCATTTACACACCTAGAGACCACCGATAGCTAGGTCTATAGTTTGCGGGGTGTCTTAGATGCCAAGACCTATTTCTCTGGGTTTGCTGGTCGATTTGACTTCGCTTATAAGGTAATAGGTGACGACCATACCTATCGATTCCACCCCCATGTATGTTCCACGATTTTTCGTAGTTAAGAAAAGTTGGCAGTTGGGAGGTACGAAAAATCGTAGATCTATCATCTGGCTTTGGCTTGACACCTTACAGGAGACACCCTGTATAGACATAAAAATGGCAATTGGAACTTGCTTCATAGACTTGTAGGCACAGTTTACCCATTACCACATTTTGACAACACTTTTGTGTCAATGCCAACGTATTAATTCAACTTGTCGATGACATCGCAGCAGCCTAGAAACAACTTAATCTAGATTTAGTCATTCCCACAAGTCTAGACACTCCTAATGTATTCAGGTGTTTGTAATACAATGACGGAGTACTAAACTGGAGGATATAGATCGAGAACGGTCAATGTAGCGCTGAGATCTGTCTGATAATAGATCTTAAGTTACGGATACACGTATCCAAGTGAAATTAAACAATATGTGCTCATTAGTAAGTTTCAAATTAGAGTCTCTACACGGAAATCGTCTGGAGTCTAGACTTTGTGACGTCATCAGATGATAAGTGTTGTGGCTTATGATAATATTTTCAAAATCATCAATGTTTTGGAATGAAATGAAATACTTTATTCAGTACATAGACCCTTTCCAGGGCACTTATACACGTCCCAAATATGTATAGTTTGCCGCCACCACTTCGGGACAACATATGGGCTGGTGCTGAGAAGTAGTGGAGTAAGAAACGCTTCTCCCTCTGGACCGCATTGTACGGAGAGCAGCTCGAATCGTTGACTGCCAGGACATTTCGGATCGGCTTGACCCCTTGGCGCTGCGTAGAGATGTATCCTCACTGTGCATCTTCTATCGCATGTATCACGGGGAGTGCTCCGAAGAATTATCCGGACTTATTCCTGCCGCCACTTTTCGCCACCGATCTACCCGACAGCACTTCCACCCCCATCACTTAGATGGTTGGCAGTCCACAACAGTACGTTTCTCTAGAAACTTCCTGCCCCGTAAAACCAAACTGTGGAATGGACTGTCGTCTGCGGTGTTTCCGGACGGATACGACGCACCTGTAACGCCCCTGGGTCTGCGGGTGTCTATGGGCTATGGTAATCACTTACCATCAGGTGATCTGTCTGCTCGTTTGCCATAGGAGGCACATAAAAAAAAAGTCACCTTAGTCAGCCTCTTTTTCAATCAAATACAGTAATAATAAGGTTATTTCATTCTAACTTGTCTTATTTGACCGCATATACGAGTAAATCCCAACCAGTGAAAGCTAACTTACTTCCTGAGACACCCTATTCGATATTAATAGAGTAAAATATGACTACCATACCATTTCTTACGCAAATAAGTTATTATAATTATACTCGCAGCTAACGGATGACTTTCTATCCAGTCTAAAGTAAAATTACATAAGACAAACACTACTCTGGACACTGGACTCTATATTATTTCAAAAACAATACCCCGTTAGGAAAAATACATATTATTATTACGTAAGTGTTCATTAATTATTAACTCAACACCGTAAGTCACTTTGGCACCTGAAAAATTACCAAAAAAACATTCAGCTTTCGTTTCCGGAAAAAAAGCTCATGAATATGACATTGTATTGCAGATAACGATCTGAATCCGCTGTTTTTGCCAACCTGTCCTTTACACGTTGAAAACAATAAATAATAATTGGTTTGATTGATACGAGTCCATTTTATTCGAATAATGGCCTTAGTAGGGTATCTCACGGTCACATATTACAACAAATGTTACGGTAGTTAGCTGACAACAGCTATAAGAATTTTGAACTAGTAGTATGCGATTACTAGTTCTCGAAGGGGTCGATTCGCACCCGTTTTTAATACTTTTGATACATCCGGGCGAAACGCCTACTAAAAAAAAATTATTGAAAGAGGACGTTTCGCACATTCGTGCGAAGGAAAATCGTGCGAAACTACTACTAACCTAGAATTTCTTGCTGTTATATTGTTCTTATAATATTAAAAAACTTGCCTGAAGTGACTACTGTCAGTATTTTTATGTCAGTTGTTAGTTTCCTAAATGGTATAACGCCGTTTTTATTTAAAAAAAAAAACTGATTTATGCCTGCAAGGTCCTCATTATTATTATCAGGCTATTTGGTCTCCAATGGCCCTCTCGTAGTTACTATAGGCAAATGGAAAATTTGTTTCCGCAAAACTGTAAATCATTACATCATGTCCGATGTCTAAATAAAATCCAACACTAGGGTGGCGACCTCAGTTAGTGATTTACTCGTTCAATTTCATCTTTTTTAAACACTTGATCTGTCACTTAAAAAATAGATTGCCTCAGATGTTGAACTTTTGCTTGTCATGACATTGACTGTTGGCTCGCCATTGAGCTACAAAGATATTCTACTTGTAAATTAATTTGTTCTTAATTCAGTTACAAGTAATAATTATGTTTTTAGTTTTTATCCTATTGCCCCCGGATCTTCTGACTCCAACATAGAACCAAAATTATCCTTAGAACAGTCTTAAGAACTGTTACAAATAGCTTCACCCCAGTATCGAACTGGCCCAAGTTATGAATAGAGCATATTCCGGGGCATGTCCTCCAGCATTCATGGGAACAGGTTACAGGCGCACGCGCATATGTAAATGGCGTAATCGAATAAAGATTACCATTGAATTATTCATCTGCAAATTGTAATATTATGCGGGCTACCTCGAATTTGTCCGCCGCAGTGGCAGAGCGGAATTATAATTTCATAGTTATTCTAATATATCGGAGAGCCAATTATTTTGAGCCTAACTTGATACGTCTATTAAAGTATTTCTCGGTACACCTCATTATCTAGACTCTGGCACATCGAGCTAAGTACTAAAATGCTGACGTTTCTACATAAAGTAGCAAGTTACACGAGTACCTTGTGTAAACTTTATTTAGAGAAAACCATTTTGTTTTTTTTTAGTAATATAAAATATTGAAGGGTAATAACCCCCTTAAAATCAAATAAAAACTGAAAAGTATAATATTTAAGTACTATGTATTGAAAACTTTGAAGAACCTAACAAGATAAGTGAAATGCGATTAAGAAACGAATGCCCGTTTTCACCATTAATCCCTAATTTTTAAAGGACCTCCTATGAAAACAAAATTCATATCATGTGTTACAATCACTTATAAATTAGGGATCGATGGTGAAAACGGGCATAAATGAAACGTCGGTAATGATAATCCTGAAAATATTAAATGTTTAAAACCGGTGCAACCCAGTCGAAAGCTACCTAATTGTATATTTATTAATATTATATAACCGTATATCGCGTTAAAACCGGTTTAGTACAATTACCTGAAAATATTATTGTTAATTCCAATTAAAATCTCAACGTCCCAAATAGCGTTACAATTTTTGTTTTAAAATTAGCTGTTATTTTTCTATGAAAAGAAAGCCTTTGATAATAACTAATAACATGTTTAGTATGCAGCCCGTCCGCACGGTGGCGCCACCGTCGCTACGTCAAATCAAACAATACCGTTGATCGTCGCATGCGCAGCTACGTGCATAGATTGTCATATCAATAATTAGGAAATATCATCACGGTGCGTTTTAGATGATATTACTTGCATACGAATCAGTTATCAAAACGAGGGTAGGTACCGTTTGGGGAATAGTAGCTAACTGTTATAATGATGAAAAAATGTTAATAAAGTTGTTTAAAAAACTACTCGTTATTGCACAGTTTTAGTTAAAATTATTTTTTATTTACTATACCTGATGGTATGGCACACTGAAAGAAATATAGAAACTTTGGAAGTCTGCTTATGCTGAATATTGCGGCAGTACGATGTTACCTAAAGTAAATCATGGGGCACAAATAACACATTTTGAGTACTCCAAAATCTAATTTTCGATAAATCGCTCAAAATGACCATAGGTTTAGGTAAGGTTTGTCGCTAACAAAAAATATGCACACAAAGTACACTAGTTATAGAATTATCTCACTAAGTGGAAAAAGTGACTTTACCACTATGCCTGCCTTCGCCAATCCTGCACAAATAGTCTCCTCGTTTCATGTTCATATTCATTTATTTATTGCATCACATATGTATGTATGTTTGATTAATAAGTGCACATCTTACGTCCCCAACACTCGTTAGCGTCCACCGCGTTCAATTAGCTCCGAATGTCACTCGTGTTAACAATTCAATCGGTAATCTAACGTGCTTATGCGCAATCGTGAATTAATTCGAGAAGACTCTTTCAACGGCTGTTGCTGTGCGTTGGCATGAGTCGACGATCAGCAAAGGTGCCAGTGCCAAATAGCGAAACGTGTCAAAAGTATCGTACCTAGATTCCGAATGTAGAGTAGGTACATAGAGATACAGAGAGTTCGAAACTCACTGTCGTATTAGAAATTCACACACACAAAGTTATCAAAAAATGTGCTCATTATCCACTGCGGTATCCGTACTCCACGTTCGAATAATCTTTAGTACTACGCAAGCAATGTAAACTGTTTACATTATGACGTCGCTGCTGTCATCATTGCTTTCACGAGCAATGTGTTCTGTTTTTGGGCATATTGCTGCGACACCGGCCTCGCCCCCTTGTCACATCTCCCTTTAGTTTCTGTGATCTGTGAGTAGGTACATAAAACGGTATACTTGCTATTTTGCTACAAAATGTATAGTCTGATGAGCTATCAACTATACATTACACAAAGGTGTGCTAATGCACAAACATTTCATGTCGATACATACCGCAATTTAGAGTGAGCGTGTGTTAAACAACAATCTTTGAATTATTGTCATTATCATTGTCACCTATGCCAGTTTCCTGAACAAGAATCCTGATTCCCCAAAGACCATAGGGGTCTGACATGGCTCACTTTGACTGACGGCGTATCGTCTCTACGATAGAAAGCATTGGGGACAGTTACACAAAGTTAAGTGCGAGTTTTGTCTTAATCTTATTTAGGATTCGAACCCTCGATCGAAAGAGTCCAGCAGTTCTAGGAACAAATACCACATAAGTAGACGTTTTAGAGCAGCATCACTGAAAATTCAAAGAATCGCCTCTAGAATACAAAAACACGGAACGATTTTTTTAGTTCTAACCAAAAACTGGGAACAAAAAGTGAATTTATTGTTTTCTGTCCCACCCATCTAGGAATTGAATCCTCGATTGATAGAGTCAACTCTCTACTAAACACAAGAGCCTATTAGGTATAGCGGTAGTACTAGAATCGTAAATACCCGCAAATTAGTTACTGATTTATTTTAGCAGTTGCAATGTTGCTCCACATGTCGAGGTCCCGTATCACCAAGCGCGCTCCCGTTACCGGCGCCAGCCTCCACTGAAGTTATAAATCTCGAAATATACCTTCGTAATTATCGTTAATTATATTTATCGGAAATATAGGAAATAAACTATTTCAGATGCCACTTTCATCAAATTACTGCTCATTGTGGGAAAGTTATTGATGTATTGTGAAATGGCTGCAAATCAGCTCGTCCGATGGTACCGATAGAAATTAATTCGATAAAATTAGAGAAGCTGCCATACAAAAAATTACATAAAAAGCTATGAGGAGCAGTCTTTTTTCGCTGATTCATTGGCATTTGTAGAGTTTAAAAACCAATTTCCATGATTCAAATGGGCTATGATTCGGACAGCGATTGTCGGATGTTTGTCCACTTCAACAATTCAACAAGCGCACGCGAGTCGCGATAAATCGTCCGCCCGCTCAGCAGCCCGGTCGGCTATCCTCGGCTAATGAAGCGTTCGTTAGCTGATTGAACGCAATTAATATCGTTTTAATTGTCGATTGTTAATGTTATTTCGTGCCAGTTGGCGCCTCGCGAGTCAACGGCCCAGTAATATATTGAAGAAATCATTAAATTCGAATAAAGATTACATTACACGACCAACGAGACGAGACGGTGCGAGTGAAAAACATTCTGGCGTAAATAAATAAAAAATATAATTGATGCCAAAGATTGATGATTAAAAATAATTGTAATCGAACGATATGAAACATTTGATGGTTCATTTGTCACCTTATCTCTTGAGATCAGGTGTCATGCGTTCACGGCGCGGCACCTAGCTGAAAGCATGCCCTGAAGTTGCCCTCACGGTCGAAAATGATTCCTGAATATTGTTCAGCTGATGTAAAAGCAACAAACCATCTTAAGGCACACATTCTCTTGATCGTCTAGCAGTGTATTTTTTTGCTCTATTATTTTCAGACAGTTTTCACACTTTCCCAATAATGTATACGATTCTGTAACACTCACAAATATCGTTAAATTGGTTAAAAAGTTATTTAACTCGCTTCCTAATATTTATGTTTGGATTATTTAATTCACTTCCTAATATTTATATAAATTTTGGATTATTATAAATTAATTTGATTTCTTTTTAAATAAATTTCTTTAGCTTAACTACGAGTAGGTTGAAACTATTGATCTTCCTTATAAAGATCAGATTAAAAACACTGGCTCACACGTTCTCTTTGGATAGCCGATGTCTGACTAAAACGTATCTCTAATAAATAATAAATCGCCTAATAATAGGTTGTATAAACTGCCTTCGAGGTTTCGGTGTGAAATATAAAAACTAGAAAAAGTATGAAGAGACAATCATTAAAAGTTATTCGAATGGCCAAGCCAGAGTACTTATAATGTTGATCTTGACTTACTTTTATAATACTCCATCTACAGAAAAGCACACGTTAGCGTTTGGGTCTATCGTACTAATATATTGTTTTAAACTTTCATGGTCACTATCATAATTATTACTACTGACGGGATTGCTACCATGTACCTTAATTTTGAGTTTCCGATATTTCGGCACTGTTGCAAGCGCCATGGTTGTTTGCGCCATTATCGTGCTAATGTCAAAAACCTAACAAAATGACTCTAATTCAATGTTAAACTTAAAAGTAACTTCTTTCCTTCTTTGTTTTGATTTAATTATATTATCGTTCTTCGTACCAAACTTAATAATTTTCCGAACGCCAAGAACGCAAGAACTTTATATTATTATTGTCCTTAAATTCTTCTACCCAAATTTCAATCGCCGCATTTATTTAAATCCATATTTTTTATTCGGTTTCCCTGCCTTACCTACTTATCATACCACTGTAGCTTATTTAATTTTCAATTATAAATGGTTTTGTCATAATTTTGTCAGTGTTAGCATTGAGCCCGGGCCGCGCGGGCGATCGTTTTTTGTAGCCGTGCGCCGACGCAGCCCGCCCCCTTTCGCCTCTTCATTATTACGATAATTTGTGTTATATTCAATTCCCCGCGTGTCGAGACCGCCCAGTCGATATAAATAACTGTTATTTGTCATAACACAGATCGTAACTCATTAATAGCACGCCTGTAACGGGAATGTGAGTAAGGTTTTTTGTTAATTTTGAAAAAGTTACGAATTTTGGATCGCCTTGCAATGGGTGCACGGCAGTTATTTACGGCCAAGGTTGATGTGGCTGTTTATTTTTATCACAAATCATTATATTAGATGCATGTATAGTGAATTAAAAATCTAAAACATACCTACTTAGTCCAAAAGGATTTTTTCCTCAAATTCAATACTTTTTGTTTTTTGTAAACATAAGGTTCCATCTATATTGCGATAGTCCTATATTTTTTGTTATTACAATATTTTAACTAGTAGCCCATTTATTACCCGACTGCGCCAGAAAGAGGGTTATGTTTTTTTTTATCAATCTCAATGGTCGATGGCCAAAGGTCCTCCGATTGTTCGTCAACTACATATAGGCACTTAGAAAATGACTCTCCTAAACTTATCCGTAACGACTTAGACAACATATCCTTAACCTAAATTCAGTCAATTCAGTCAGCATTCGATCTTTAAAATATCAACTTCTAAATCTGCGGCTTAATAAGTATGTACCTACTACAATACATTACAGTTTTGATTCCACGATCTGAAATCGTATAGTTTTACTTCGTATGTTTTCTATTTATATCGCAAAATCACAAAAAAAAAACTCATAAAACTCATTTATTTTTGCAAATAGGCTTTTAAAAAGCACTTTTACACGCCCCAGTATTAACCCTACCACTGCTTTAGGACAATAAATGGGCCAGTGCTGAGAAGAAGCAGTGCAAGAAACGTCAGAAATGACATTGGGAACTTTTTGCCCCACTTTTCGAAAAGTAGCGGACATAAACGAAACCTATCACAGATGATACATACTAATATCCAATGAATTTCCGTGCATTTTTTTTTCTCTCTTAAATGGGAATATTGAGAAAATGAAGTTTTAATATTTTATTTTATTTTACATTTAGGTAACATTTTTGACGACCTCCGTGGCGGAGAGGCACACACACCGGTTTTCAAAGTGTGCCGGGCTAATCCTGAGGTCCCGGGTTCGATTCCCGGCCGGGACAATATAGAAAACGATCTTTTCACATTGTCTCTGGTTTGGGTGTGTTGTGGTTCGTCGTTCCCGATTTCCATAACACAAATGCCTTAGCTACTTATTTTGGGTTGGAGTAATATATGAGATGTTGTCTAATATTAATTTAAGTATTTATAATATTTTATTTATTTATATTATTTTATTTATATTTTTTATTTATTTATATTATTTTATTTACTTTTATTGGTTACTCTGCAATGCCAAACAACATAACATGTAAAAATATCAAATCATTTTAGACAAATATATTTTCAACTTAGACTCGTCATATCTCAGAATTCCCATATCTCACAACATAGCGCTTTAAGTGAATATACCTACAAGTATAAAGCTTTGAAATAAAATACGTTTCATTTTTGTCCGCCATGGGGCATTTTCTCATATTAAGTTCCCAATGTCCTTTGTCAAATTCCATACATAAAACACCCAGCCAAATTCAGTCTTAAACTTAAAAGTAATTTTTCTTCCCTTCTTGTTTTTTTACTTCTATCTAGGTTTTTATTTTATTATCATTCCTCCATCGTTATTCGTAGCTACCAATTTTATAATTATTAACATTTTACAAACAATACATCTTTTATTTCCTCTAGCACCAATTCCATTAAACCATACGCACGGTAACCGTCAGCCAAGTTTCTAAGTTCTTTTGATTAGTCATTATAAAAAATGCAATCTACATACGAATATAATTCAGCTCAACAAGTCTTCACATGTACACTTCTTATCGCCAAAATTGGGTTTGTCACAACATCCGCGCTATTTCGAGACTCACGTGCCTTACACACTTGCATTCAATTAACTAATTGTATCGGCTAATTAATGCCGCAAACGTTTTACGAGTAATTGTTACTTTTCGTGTTGTTTTCGTTAGTTTAATTTTGAAACTGCTTTGTTTTTGTTAAGATAAATAATAAAGTAGTTAGTATAATTCTGTAGAAATTGGATAAATTGTAGCATGTTAGAAGTGACAAACATCACGAAAAAGTATCACCGGTTCATATTGTTTGTAATTTTTCATTATTTAGTAACGATAGTTAAATTGTATTAATTAATCCAACAAATTATATTATTTGATAAAGAAATTCAAACATTTGAAAATAATAACAGTTAAAATAAAATAAATATTTAAAAAGTACTCGAAATAAAGAAGTAAGTAATAATTATTAGATTGATTGATCAGAATTTACTGGACCGGTATGAAAAAATATTACAGCGTTAGAATCCTAAGTTTTTTTTTCTGATTAAATAGTATAGGCACTTTAATTTAATACGTTATATCTACCCGCGGAGCGGGCCGCTAGTCTTAAAATATGAATTCCTTTCAATAAGTTTTCATTCTGAAATCACACACAGCTATTCCATAAATTACTTAGTCATAATCGTTTAATCGCTCGCGCCCTATCATTCAAAATTAAATATGTCCCCGCTAATGTATTCTACGAGAAATCCTTCATATTCCATAGCCCAAAATCGGCCATTACCAGTTATTTCTGGGAACGTGTAATTTAGAGAACGCCGCGGGCGCACTAACCACCTGATGCGCTTATCAAACAAGTCTTAAAGGTTCTGCCAAACCAACGCGTGCAGCCGGCGTGCACGGTGGCGATGGCGATCAGCTGGGCTAGGATGCGCGCCGTGATATACTTTATCAACGTTAAAATGATTTGATGAGTGCTACTGACAACGCCACTCTTGTGGCGGAGTTTTTGGCTGAAACTGTGTAGGTTTGTTGTCGACACGAAAAGAAGAAAAACGTTAAAATGTATGGGCAAAATCGATAAAAATTAAATGGCGTCATAAACGTTTATCGCGGCTCGCATCCTAGGCCTACAGATGAACGTCAAGATGACGGGATCACTTCTTGTTTTAAACAGACGTTGCTACCTTTTTATTGTACTCATTTAGTACCTACTTGTACCTACAAATATAATTTTGGTACTTTCTTAGTCTTGGTCGCGCGTCCTGTCATTGGCCTACACGCGCAGTGATCGCCATCGCCGACGCGATCTGCACGCGTTGGTTTGGTCGAACCTTAACTGCATATTAATATTTATGTGGTTTTAGAAGCACACCCTCTTCGAAAGTTATGAACTTAACGCCGGAAGCATTTAGACAGATAGATAGCTCTTTTTACCTCGTTTATGATAAAGTAAACAGTCCAAAAAGGTAAACTCGTAAGACCTGGTTATGTTGGTAAAAAAATAACTCACAAGAGCTAGTTACTTTAGCGCATTTATAATATGTTGACTGAACACTGACAAAATCATTATGTTCTAGATTAAATTGTTAAAGGGGTTCCTTGCTGGATCATCGGGGCCCAAAAGATAAGGAGACATGTAAAATGCCCCTTAAGGGCTACGTATTTTTTAATGCATTTGACGTTCGTGCACTAGTGGTCAAAATTGAATAACATATTTTTGCTTTTGATTTTTTTAGTTGCAGATACAAATCCCGTCGTGGACAAAATAATTTTAGTATCGACCATTTAAGTATTTTTACTTGTTCATATTTATCAATTAAAATAATTGTATCCGTTGCCACTGTAGTACAACTCGGAGACATAAAAATCCAAACATACAACTTATCAAATCCAAAAACAACAACAACTTATTTAAATCATGTCATAATAGAAAGAATTTATAATTTTTTGAGAACCTAATTGTTACTGATAAAGCAACTGTTAAGTTAATTGTTTATTTTGATAATGGATTACATTTTTCCACGAATCCTAATTTTGCCTTTTTAACAACATTCCTACGGAGTTCTATCACTAAATGCAGGTTAAAAATCCTGGAAATGATATGATTAACCAATTAAGCATTAACTGGCTAAGACATTTCTATGAAAAATCTATTAAAAACACAAATTCCGAGTAAAACACAGCATTTATGTATCCGCAATGTAAACGGTTTTTCAATGATAAAAGGCGTGTTGCATGCTACTTGATATTAGTGGTTTTGCTTGGTAAAATGTAGCTGTAAAAAACCTTCCTTTGTATAAATCATTCTCAATACTTAACTGTATTACGAAAATCGTGTTACATTGCAAATGACTATGGTACACACTTTCCGTAGGTATTAATTAGGTAGGTACTATGGGTCCAACCATAATATATACACCCCTTAATTAATAAAAGTTACACCCTAGTTCTAACTCTGCTTAAATTGTCATTTGGTATGGAAATGTCATTTTAATCCAAAGTTCATCCTAGGTGTAACTTTTTATTAAGACAGTGTAATGCATAGTGTACAGAATTACAGATCCTACTTATCCTTACTAATAATAAAAACGCTATAATTTATAACGATCTGTGACAAACTGAATTTCACGCGGCTATAATATAGTGGGCAATGTGGTATGCAACCAATATTCATGCAATCAATACACATTGCATCTAAGATACTTTATGCAAGGCTCTAGTCCCATCAATTTCGGTTCAGCGATCAAAAAGAACAGTCATGCCATCTAATCCGTTATTTATTTCTCACTACAACCATAAATATGAATTTTCGTACCCCTAACTTGAGCACATGGGCAATAGGCCCCCTTTATTCATATTCACATACAACATTTTCTTCCCCTGTTTCACCCTCTTCACATTTTATATTTGCGAAATTTTCTTCTCTACCGTCTAATGTATTATACCCAAAAACATAAAAATTTATCCAGCGGTTTGGACGTAAAATCAGACAGAGGAAACAGACTCTATTTTGCATTTGTAATATTAGTTCAAAGTTTTGTTCAACTAAGACTAAACGTGCTAGTAGATAATCCGCCTCACAGAAAGCCCCAATGGACATGTCCAACGTCACAATAACATAAACAATATAATTCTAACAAAACGAACAAACCTATCTAAAATACGATTCAATTCCACGGAGAAGTTGTGCGTTTTGTAGACGCGCGACATTTTTGACTTGTTACGGCGGGCGTGGGCGCGCCGGGTGACTAAACCTTGTGTTTTGTACTTATTAGCATTCGAACTAACCCCGCTTTAGGCTGGTGTGGTCTAAAATACCCGTGAATTAATTTTAAAAGTTGAGTGAAAAGATTGTGGCTGTAGGATCGTGGCTATACAAGATTAATAGCGTCGCGGACGGGATGTTCCCGATACGGAAGAAAAACATTTTTACTTTAGACTTCTAGATTTATATTTTCGTTCTTTTATTTAAATCTTTGTACCTAATTTTAGATTAAAATGTAAGTGTGTAATACGAGTAATTAAGGTGTATTTTTACTATTAAACATGTTATAGTAGGTATCATTCCTATCAAATTCCAGTAATATTTCATTATGATTCAACATTATACAACTAGATTTACTGGTTTAAATGGCTTTAATTTTACATAAAAAATGTCCTCTAAAATATAAAAAAGTTAAGAAATCTCTGATTAAAGATGAATTTTCTAACCCACCTAACTAAAAACCTACTATACAAATTCTCTGTTTCAAAGAAAACATTGCTCTATAAAATGATTCCGTTTTCTATAATCCGATGTTCTTTTTTTAATCTAACCCTGTCAATTAGAGCTGCCGTGACTAGTCTAAGGTTATTATGGCTCGCATATGGCAAAACGTTCTGCGCATTTTTCAAGCTAAATTGGACGGATAGGCAATTTTATGTGCACATTTAGATTAGTTCGCCTATTACAGAAACTAATTTAGTTGTTAAACCAAATCGGTCTTATTTCGTGGCCTAGTTCGACGCCGCTTATCTGAAACATGCGATAGTGTTGACTTTTTTCCTTATACGGCGATTTTTATTGCTTTAATTTATATTTGACTCGCGTCTATTCTAGATTACCTAAAAAGAATAGTTTAAAGCGTTCAGTATCGAACACTGAATCATTTTATACCGTTTTATGTAAACAAAATAAATCATGCATTTTATCTCCTTTGGCTATTAATGTTGTAACGGATTATTATTTCCTGTTATTATTATCAAACGAGAATAGCCATGAATATAACTTTATTGTTCGTTCTCTAATTGCAAAAACCTCGCGTTATAGGTATGACCACTAAATTGCGAATGGACGAATAAAACGCGTATAGTCGTCGTATAAACCTCCCCAAGAATAGAGAGACATTTATTATGTTTTTCATACATTAATACGTACAGATCTGAATCGTAAACCCTGGGACGGTAATGTTCAGCCCACAGCCCTAATATATGGTCTAGTAACTTGATACTGAACTGGACAAGAGCTTCTACATCATACCTTAATAATATAGTAACAAAAGCTACTTTGGAATGTTATAAAAAGGCGTAGGTCGTCTTGCGAAGGTGTGCTGAAGTCGAAATATGCGTCCTGTTGTTTCGCAAATTCTTTTGGAATACAGTTGTATTTTTTTCGACAGTATTTTAGGGTTTTTATGATACCTACACCAGGTTGTAGAGTGATTCTAAAATAATGCGTGTTAGTAATGTTATAAGTTATTATTACGTATTAGGCATATATATTTTATTAATATGGTAAATAAATGTTCTATAATAATTTCATTCTACATAGAAGTTTAGGAATTTAAATTAAATAAACTTAATATAAATTGATTTTGTGACCGTCTTGGGTCAGATTTGTTGTAGGCCTATTTGAAATTCGCATCTTTGTGTGTAGTTTTTGTAACTGTTTTAACTGTGCGTTCAGTTTTAATTCTTTCTCTATTATCGGTAGGTTTATGAAGTGTAGTGAGTTCATAATCAAAAGATAGTTTAATAATTTCAAATTATTTATTTTAACTATAGAATATAGGTAGTATTGCCTACTTTATAAGATTTCAGTCAAATAAATACAGATTGTTTTAAATTAAATATATCACTAAAATTGTACAACGATATTAAGCTATTTACATTATATCACAAAATAATATTTTAAGAAGGTCCTAAGTTAGTAGTATCACTTCTACTTACAGTCAGTCCGATCCTTATGGAATATTCGTAAATTCACAAAACAAATCGCGTATACGTTACACTCGGTCTTTCACACACATCGAAATGCTGGTCCTAAATCTACGAAAAATGACTCGAGGATGATTAAAAAATACGGTAAATCACTTCACGTAAGATCACGCTTGGCGGAATCTCACTAGAGCTTCTCGAAGGCGCGGGAGTTGGTGAGCATCTCGCGAGTGAGCCGCCACACTTGCTTGGCAGCGTTTTCTAGCGCCGTCGGCGACTTGCCCTTGAAGAGATCCACGTGCGGTAGAAAATAATGTGGACAGCGCCGGCACTGCAGCGAGGATATCAGCTGCAGGAAGATGCCGTTAATTCGGTCACCGATCGCGCCCTCGTCCCACTCGTGCTCGCGCGGGTGCTTCTCGCACTCGTACAGCAGCAGCGTCTTCATGTGGTAGCACGTCACCGGGTTGCCCGGCAGGTCCAGGTGCCGGTCCCGGATCGTCTTCAGTATGCTCAGGCATTTCCGCCGGCAGCCGCCTTGAAGTAACCGGTTCTCGGCCTCGAAGAAACTCAGCACCCACGCGTCGCCCTCCATCGCGGAGTTCTTTCCCTGAAGCGCTAAGCACTCCTTGGATAACAAGTCGAAACCTTCAGTTTTTACTTCAGCTACTATATTGGGGTGCGGCCACGGAATGGCCGGCAGCGGCCAGTGCGCCGCCGATCGAGGCCATAGGCCGGCACATTTGAACGCGGGCGTTATTTGCACGATGTACCGTTCGCGGATCCGGAGCTTCACTTCGGTAGTTTCGGCTATCATTTTGACACAATCTCTGTAGGAACACTTGTCGCACGCCTGCGCGACCAACGTCTGGAAGCGCGATCTGATTTTTCTCGCGGATAAGTAGCCGGAGGCGGTGATGAACTCCACCCACAGGGACATGGAGCGCTTGCGGCCGTCGCTGAGCTTGAGCACGGCGCAGCCGGGCAGCGAGCCGTCGTCGACAAAGTTGAGGACACCCATCTGGTTCAGGTAGATGACGATCTCGAACTCGTGCGGCGAGACCACCTCGAGCCCGTCGAAGCGGCCGTTGTAGTCCGTGAGCGAGGAGATGAACCTCGGCTCCTGGAGCTCCACCTCCTTGAGCACATCCTGCACGATCCGGCAGACCTCGTGGATGGTCTTGGCGATCTGCGCCTTGCGGTTGGCGACGCGCTCGTTGTAGTACTTGTTCATCTGGTAGACGAGCTTGGACTGCGCCGCCATCATCTCTGGGGGGACGAGCATGTTGCTACGCGGGCATCACGGCCACGCACGCGCGCGCACGCGGATCAGTGCCGACTGAGCCGTGTGTCGCGGCCGTCGCTCTGGGAACGCCCAAGGGGCTCCGGCGTGGCGAATGGGAAGGAACTCGGTCGTCTCGCTCGCACTTGTGGCTGTAATATCACGAGTGAGGGGGCGAGGGATGGTGCCTTAGTATTGATCGCTGGCAGGCCCCGCCCGCCGCCGGTAGGTATGGTAGGTGTGCGTAATTACATGATTGCGTTAAGCTCTCGTTAAGTCGGTAGCGAGTCTGCCCTATTAATGATGCCGCTTTTTTCAGGCGTGTTTGTAATTTGATTAGACACATTATCTTGTTATTTTATTTGAGGAGCAACACAATAGGAGCTGAGCGGATAATTATCATTTAAACGAGATGTAAAAGATCTTGTCTTTTAAATTTTTCAACAGTAAACATGGCTTCCGACACACCAGATTAAAAGTAATTTCTTAAGTTGTTAGACTTTTATTTTTATGTTTAGGTACTGTGATATCATTTAAATGCTAAAATAGATATTAAGAAAAAAAAACTTTCAACATGGTTGTGCCATCTCTAACTTAGGCAATTTCTTACTGCAAACACTATCAATGTGAAATATTGTGCATTATTAAAAATCAACGAAATATAATCGACAATACGAGTAGGTTCAAACTCATGTACTTCTCCTAAGCGAAGGACTAATACATCAAAGCCTCAGCAACTCAGCCGTTATAGCTATTTGGTTTTTTCATCGAAAAAAGTATCCAAATTGCTTTTTGCACTTAAAAAACTTAAGAATTTACCCGATCTCGACATCTGTACCAAAATTCTGATTAAGTAAAGTATATCATTACTGTGTGCCAGGTATTTTCCTAACTCTTTCTTTATTAAGCCTATAAGCTTACCTTACTCATCAAATTATACCTCCTACCCATATTTTTGTATGTCCCAGTCATGAAATGTAACTTTCAGAACTTCAGGGGTTGTCTGGAACTCTCTAGAAGGGATCACTTCCTTCAGGAATAATGTGCCTTAATTGAGCCGTTCTAGCATAACTATTGTCGGTTTTGTGTTGCTAATAATCTTTGATGAAAGATAAATTCAAATTCAAATTGTTTATTTATGCAAAGATCCCAAAGAGCACTTTTACACGTCCCAACCCTACCACTGCTTCGGGACAGTAATATGGGCCAGTGCTGAGAAAATTATCATACTATGATCCAAGTATGTATCAAGTTATTGATTTGTACTCCATCTGATCCGTATCTTCTGAGTACAGTCTACAGCTCATCAAACTATAATTTTTTTGCAACATAGTACCTATTAGAACCAAATAAGATATCTCAATGATTCTCTTGATGTGCTGTCGGTAAGTATCCGTCACTAAACCTATCTCGTTTACGTCTGATCTAAAAGCACGTCGCATCAAAGGCCGGGTATTCGCGTCGCGTCCCTAGGTGCGAATGAGTAGCTTCTCAAACTGTGCGGCATCCCAGAGGCATCGTGATAAGTTCAGTAGTAAATGTAGAGGAAGAGATAAGAGTGGCATTCCAAATTGGTCCCCGTTTTGAGAAGCTATACTCAAGATAGGTCCCCATAATTGATGCTGACTGTCCGTAGTGTCCGTGGTGCATCTTTTCTTAAAGGTTACTTACCTTTGTTTTGTCTCTTGTCATCCGCTTTGCACTGGAGGGAAGTAGAACTTTAACTTCGAACTACTATGTTGTTCGGATTCATTTCGTTGCGGGTCCAATGGCAGTTTAACTTTCACCGGGACAAACTTTACCTTCACTGGTTGGGTTTTTATTGGCGGTCAAGCTGTATATCCTGCCTACATAGGAGTTGCAGCGGTGGTAACGAGAGGTGGGAATTGTCCCGTTTTAGTTTTAGGGTAGTTTTTAGGCAAGAAAAAATGGCAAATTGCTTGTAAAAAATGTTTGGGAAGCCCTTAGTCTATTTCGGCCGCGATTGATGGGCCCCGGCCGCGTGATGGATCGCCGCGCGCGCGGTGATTTAAAGCCACCGCTCGCCCGCGCTGCCGCCCTGGTACTTGCTGAATTTTGGTCTATTTGGGAAATTTGTTTTGGTATGTAAGCTAAATAACACATTCTGTTTTTGGCTGGCAGTATTTGGTAGTTATAAGCGGTGAGAGGTGTTCAAATTATACTATGACGTGAAAAGAGCTTTCGAAAAGCTTAATTGTGAATAATGACTACAAATGTAATATGTCAGGACTAAAATTTACTGCAACAGATCGAACTGTCTCAGTGACCTCAAGATTATTTCTCATTTTGTTATCAAAATAGGTTGTTTAATTCATAATAACGTAAAGACAAAGACTTTGCGGTCCTACACAACCTTATTTTCGCGTAAGCACTTGCTAGATTCCGCTTAAATGGCCTTATTTGTTATTTTTTCTTCTTTTGACCATTCAGATTCCAGATTTTAAACTCTCGCTGTCCAAGTTTTTATTTTATTGAAGCTAAAAAAATCTTCAATCTTTTAGCAAAACGTATTTATCAAGCCTTTTGCGACTTTGCGCATACTTACATACTACTCGTATTGCATATCTTATCCATCTTTGAATCCATCGCCATGTATCTATATTTTTCTTTATAAATTGCAGCAGTCATGTCCCTATCTCCACGGTGCTCTGCTTCCAGTTATCTCCTAGAAAAATACAAACAGGAATCCCTAATTATGTATACATCTAGCATCAAGATAATCCATTTAATTATGTGCTGTTGGAATGGTTGTAGGCACAGTTTGTTTTAATGTATTCCAAGTTTTTATAAGGACTTTAATGTCGGACTCGTTAACGTCGTGCGACCGCGCCATAATTCATGTCACACATCCAACTATTTCAAATAGGAGCTACAGACGAATATAACCTTTGAGGAATTCGTTAATCTAACGATCTACGTAGAACATCTTGAAAATAATTAATATTAATTGCCTTGTTAATGTAATTAGTTGGTAAAAATGTTTGGTCTTAGAATTGAGTTTAATTAAAACAAAACTATTTTCTTGCTTATTATAATGTAGGAAAAATTAAAACGGAAATAGCATAGAAAACATGAAACCTTACTTTATTCGTCCATGCTTTATGGTTTCATGCAGAAAGCTCCATTTTAATAATAATCTTAAGACCCTTTTTATATTTTTTATAATAACGACGTAAGTTAACTTAAAGGCTTTATTTTTATTTGGACAAAAGAGGACTCTCGTACTGTGGTTTACGACAATTATTTTACAATCTCTGAAAATATTTCATGCAGGATGTAGAGCAACATCAATTTACAGTCACGAATTTTAAAAATATCTCAAGGAAGGTTGTAAATACGATAACAATTTACTCAACTTTATATGACATATCTACTACGAGTAATTTAAGCTTTTATAAGCTACTATTTCGTACAAAAGTTTATGCAAATTCACTGCTGAGTATCAAATAAAAGCTCTATCAGGTGTAGTTGTAAAATGTTTAATGTCTCACTTCAGATAGATACCAACAAATTGCTAGCTTTTATATCCGTGAGTCGTAAAGTTTATCTTAAGTAATCAATGACTGATCAGTCGGTAGCCGAACGACGATCCTAGCTTCGTTATTAATGTCGTTAATTTCTACGACCAGATTTAAGTCTTAATGAGGTATTTTAATTGCGATAGGATAAAACTGAGCTTAGTTTTTTGTAACTTGTTCCTAGGTAAGATCATATTACATATTTTTAGGATGAGTAATCTCAAAGGGTTAAAAATTGGCTCATAATTTCTCTGCTCGTGTTCAATGAGACTACAGCACTAGAAAGCTATTAATTTTTTTTTATACAGAACTGACTTTAATTGGTGTGGCAAATTTTCTTCAAGGTTTCATGTTACATTTTAATTTTAAATGTTCTTATGATTTTGTTCCTACATTTTGCCAAAAACTTGCCAAAAAGCTTCTCTCCATTACACTGCAACTTTCAAAGCATACATTATACCATCCGTTCATAACTCACGAATGCATTATCCTTCCCCACATCCAAGTAAACACAGTAATCCCTAAAAGCTCCCAAAGTAACTCCGCGGCCCGTGAGTATTGAAAAAAGCTCAGGCACCATTTCCGCGCGCATGCGCCGGCAAGATGGCGTCCGCGCGCCCCGCCCCTTCCGGCGGACGTCCTGACGCCCCGGTATATCTCGCAATGTATAGTTTTTGGAGATTACCATCTTTTTTGGAGTCATTTGTTATGGGTTGTTAGAGGGAGAAAGCTCGCCTAATGCGAGTCATTTCTACTAGTATTTAAGTATCTTAATTTGTAAGTCTAGATATTAGCACGTTACTACCTTGTTTAATATGCCACGCAATTTTGTATACCCATTCTTATAAGATACATCATACAAGAATGCGTGGTAAATTCAGTGAACTGTTCCTGAATCAAATGTACCTACTACTGCTTTTTCTATTTATTTATATTAACCGGCAGACAGTGGTGACTGAGTTTGTTGCGGCGCTTCTTCTCAGCACTTGCCAAATGTTGGTCTCGAAGCGCTGGTAGGGTAAAAAGATTATGAGACATGTAGAGGCTCCTTAAGAGCAAAGACGATTTGTAAGAACTATTTATTAGTCTAAACAAATAAAGAAATTTTGACTTTTGAAAAATGAATGAATAACAGAAAAATTTCAGAAGTTACTGAGATTTTCAGAGGTGTAATTTCGTGGTGATTAATAGTAACTAAAAGTTAATTTGATGCATTAATCATAAGTATGTTGAAAGTTTGATTCGAACTGATGATTTATTCATATTGTACCTGTATTACTTCACGCTACGTATTTTGAGTGCAGTTCTTTTTTCTTTTATAAGTTTGATTGATTTATTAACATAAGTTTTACGAAACTTTTGCTGTGGATTTATATTTAATCTATCGAAACGTTTAAAATAAATAATCACTTCTTCCTGCATTACACATTCTCACAAAAAATATTGTCACGCGATCATTCTTTTGGACGCTGCCAGTGATAATAATATTAAAAACATTGGATTTCAAAACATCCAGTTTTACATATTTCACCGAAAGTTTAATAAATCCACGTCACAATAAAATAATGGAAATAATAAAACCACCACAAAATCACACATTCCTCTATCATGTCGTCCGGATTTCTGAGAAACAAAAACACCGCGTCCGTATTGTAAATACCGTGTGGCCGCATTTTTCTTCGTGTTAATCGACTATTAATTCGCGGACGTCGCAATCACGACTCTAAATATATCACCACCGAGGCTAGACGAATTTATGCCTGTCCTAACAGAGCCGGACATGTGCTTCGCTAATCCCATGTTTACACATACTAATTCACACATACGAGAACTTCAATATCGTCCGCCCTTTACATCGGGCGGGAGACGGAACAGAGCAAGTATAATTTATGGAGAGTTGAATTCGCTATCGTGTTTCGGTATGAACGATGGCTCAAGACGGACATCTGTCACCCCCCACCGATGGCCCGCGACTGACGTTCGTTGCCTCCCTCCCGCCGCTCCAGTGGTGGGGGCAGGCTCCGCCCATTCGTTGAAAGCTCCCAGCAAACGAACGCACTAAGAACTTTACTCACTGCGTTTGAATTTAAGCTTTGTATTTAAAGTGCTATAGTTAGTTTTTCTTTGCAGAGCTGGTTACAGAGTAGGGTTGTGCACATTGCAACGTTTTCAATATACATTTTTCTTGCATCGCAAAAGATATTTCGGTCCCTGCGCAAGGTAATTGGATTCAGGACGTGGAGATCGCAAACGATGCCCGATTGAGACGTCCACATGTCGGTTGTAATTATTATAAAGATCTGCGATAACATCTCGGCTCTTTGTTTTGCTGGCGTTATTTGAATTTTCTCTCGGTATCATTAGTGATCGTGGGATGCGCGGTGGCCGTCGAGATGTGGAGAGGATATTTAAGTTGGCTTTATTTCCATTTAAAGTGAATAAAAAGAACATTTATTACAACCCAGAATATTGAAACCAACAGATGCTGCTTCAATTAAAATATTTGCAAGCGTATTATGAAAATTGAACTAGACTCTAGGAGTCAATTTCGATTTTAGGTAACTTCACAATTTCTTCATCTGCAGTAAATTAACCACTACTATGATATAATATCACGTTATTTAATTCAATCCTTCTTAAGTGTTTTGTTTGAGAGTTATAACTCTTAGTTGACTGCATTCTCACATAATAGAATGGCACCTCTACTTCTTTTCCAATCTGTTATTAATGCCATAATTATTTTCTGCACTATGGCCACATCATTTAATATCTATCCTAAATAGGTACAGAAGTCAGTACATTAAGTCAAACACTGACATCTTTTAAATATAACAAACTAATATATTTTGTAACCAAAGTCTATGGCATAGTGTGTTTGTTATGCGGTCGACTGTACAAAAATTATTAATTGTATAATGAGGGTTTTCGCGAATGTAAGATCCGCTAGATGGCGGGACGTGGATGTGGGTGATTGGTGGATTTTGACATATCTGTCAATGTCATGTCAAAAACAACCAATCATGCAGCATTTGGACCTCGCGTCTACGTATTGCCACCTGCGGATTTTTCATTCGCGAAATGAATGAGGGTTCATTGCAAGCCAACTAACTGATCATTAGGAATCAGATGAACATCTAAAGCTCGCTACAAATGACAATTTGAAATACTCCTATATCTACAGAACATTTTGTTACATAGTAGCTAGCTAACTTACCAACAACTAGTAGACATGTAGCAACAATGTTTATCGCGTTTTGTCGTTTTATCTACGTGTTAACACCCATCGGGACGGCGTGCGATAGAGCCTTATCTCTCTCGAGGCGTTATTGGCGGTTAGATAGATACTCTCGTAGATTAGCACCACAGTTTATATCTGAACTGACAGTTTTAAAGATAGCTGGCTCCAATGTGTTAAATGAACGAACCTATTTGTCTTTTTATCTCATTATTTTATCCCTGGTTTTAGACCTTTCGTTGTCAAATAATTATTTCTTAATTATAATCATTCTCACTAAAAATGTTTTACTGGCGTGATTATACACAGTTCCATAGGTCTCCATTCCACTGTATGAGCACGGCTCTCCCTCTAATTTACCAGAAGGAATAAAGAATTTGCCACACTACCCATGGTCAGACGGATCAAGGGATAGATAGAGATCTGATATTCGTAAATTGTTCTTTAGGCGCCTTTTACGATATCCACAGAAATAGTAGACGTGCTTCTACTTTTCTGGAACCACAATATTGTCTCTTTTCGTCTCGATAAAAACAATACTGAAACTTAAGACTGAAAGTGCCAAGCTAATAAAGCTTATATGAGGGGTTTAGAACTAGACTTTTCTAAATCTTTATGTACACACGGCACATCAAATTACACATTTTTTGTTGCATCTTATGCAGAATGGCACTTGGCCTTTATTACAACCACTTAAGGTTACAATGTTTAACTTAATGTTCCCTTGTCTACACTAAAAGTAGTATTTCAGTGAAGTAATGAAGACGTAAATAAGTTCCCTCGCCCTCAATGTAGTACTCTATCGCCGCGTGTTCACTCCCACCGACTCGCATAGCATCGATACGGCTTATCTTAACGTGACGTTGATTGTGGTAGCCGAGTTTATTATTGCCCACTAGCAACAGTTGGCAGGAGTTTAGTTAGGTTTCGTAAGTTGTAGAGTCTAAGTAAATGATTATGTTGCAAGCCAACTGTACTGATAGTAGAGTATAAATAAATAACAAAGATTTTTTTTACGAAACACTGCTATTTAAAGAAATTGTAAAAAATATTCAATGCAGTCTTTTTTATAATAAGCGATAATAATTAATTTTCATAAAAGTCCAATCAATAGGAATATCTCCACTCTCATAACTGTGAAACTTCTATGCAAATACAAATTTCAAATATTTATTAATTTTTAAATTTGTATACCCAAATAAAACTTAAGTAGTAAAATAGTGACTGAGTTTCTTGCGCTGCTTTTTTCAACACTGGCCCATATTAGTGTCCCGAAGCAGTGGTAGAGTGACATGTATGAGCGCTCTTTGGGATCCTATTTGCATAAATAATTTGATTTTTATTCTATTCTAAAAGTAACATTCAAAACAATCATTTGCAGTCCATATTGCAATTAACCCACACAGCTGTCATTACCGGACCTTTAACATACAAGTCAGTTATTTCTGTCACTAATTTAATTATGCAGTTCTCAGGTAGGTATTTGTATATCTAAGGCCGTTCACGCTAGCTGCCCTCAAGATGTAAACTTCGATCATTGAGATAAGGGACCAGTAACTAGTTGGCTGCGAGACCAGTGGTCGTTTAGATGCCCCTTCCTAGATAACGGATAGTTTATTAGGTAAACGATGGACATTTTACTCGAAGATGTTAAGGTATTTGAATGCTGAAGCGTTGAACTTATCTGAAAAGTAAATTAAGAGGCTGTATCAATAAAAGCAAATCGCCGTCTAGTGGTCGTTTGGGGAACTCGTCTTGTGTATATGACACCATTTTGGACTCCAGACAGTTTTTTTATTTTATAATTCCTCCAACCTTATGCTCTAATGCTAGCACACGAGATATCTATACTAATACACTCGGCATCAAATAAATCGCACCTCCCGCGACAAGCACTTATTAAACGTATGCATCCCCACTTCCCCCAACATTGGTACCATTTGAAAGCCTAGTTCTAAACTTCATTTCATTAAAGGAAAGGTTTTACCCCAAAAATATGTCTTTACAAGGATCCAGAGTCACTTCTTCAAAAAATAGGTAGTTACGCTATAGCCATTTTTTATGACTATAAAACTGTTAAGTTAGAATTAATCGCTATCCATCTGTTAAAGAGGACACGTGAGATCTTTATTTGGTTTTATAACCATAAAAATTGGTCTAACTCTAATTGATCCCAGAGGTGAGCCCAAAGTGAGATCTATTTTCAAGTCACATTTATGGTATATGTTAATCATTTATTTAGAAATGAAATGTATTTTTCTTTAAGGATATTTATTGGGCTTTCAAATAACACCAATATTGTTGGGGTACCATAATTGTGTCAGAAGAAAATCTTTAAAGTTCGCGTCGCGGAAGGTGTAGTTTATTTGATGTTGAGTGTATTATAAATGCGAAAGTAACTCTGTCTGTCTGTCTCGCTTTCACGCCTAAACCACTGAACTGATTTTGATGAAATTTGGCAGGGAGATAGTTTCAGTCCCGGGTAAGGACATAGGAAAGTTTTTATCCTGGTTTTTGAAACAGGGACGCGCGCGATAAAGTTTTTCGTGACAGACAAAATTTCACGCGGGCGAAGCCGCGAGCGGAAACCTAGTATCTAATATAGCATTTGATTCTTGTCTAAACCCCATAGCAAACTCGCAACACTGTGGGCATCGTCAACGAACAAATTGAAAAAGGTCTTCAATACCGTAGTGTGAGCTTGCTGCTACTATTGTAACATGGCTTCTAAAAGTGTAATGTATTTACAATTTTACATACTATTTTAATTTAGGAGTCTCCATCTCAGAAATATTTTCTAATTTACTCATTTCAGCTTTTATTTTAGAGATGGATCCAAAACGAACCGTTCCAATTAGCAGTAAGTCCCCGCTAATACGATCGCACGCGAGCGTGTCGCGGACGGCGCGGGCGCATCTGCGCTGGCGCCACTGTCGCGCTTCCGGCGGCTTTGATTAGGAAGTCGCCGGAAATCGAGTGTGCACTTCTAGTTAATGCTTTTATAAGCATAAGAGAACACTTACCATCAGGTGATCCGTCTGCTCGTTTGCCTCCTGTCACATTAAAAAAAACACGGGATGGTGGTATAGGAAACGCTTTGCTTTTTAATTTTTAGATTATACATTTTAAGGATTTTTCGTTGATGATGATGATCATTTTTTTTACATTATGTTTATGATTTAAAGGAAAGTAAAGTAGGTTTTCAACAAATGAGAACTATCCTTAGAAATCAAAACTGTCTAATTCGTAGGTAATCCAAAAATGACGCAACGATTAACATCTATTAGGCGGTTATCACACTGCGCCGCGCTCCGCCGCGGAGCGCGTGATTTCATATAAAAAAACCCGCGCGCGGACGCGTTGTCAGTGTGAAGTGCCGCGCGTGTTTTCTATACAAACTGAGGTACTTGCATACAATAATTAAATCTGTCGTCCCGCGCTCCGCGGCGGAGCGCGGCGCAGTGTGATAACCGCCTTAGTGTCAATATCCTAATTTTAATTTTTCTAAAGTGATTTAAGATCTTCAAGAAACAGAATTATATTCAAAACGCATCCGCCCATTATGACTACCATCATCGTAATATACGTCAACCTAAACTGTCATTTCACCTTTTCCCAATAAATATTTAGCGGTAATCCCGGCCGTTAACGCGTTCCCGCGATTTACGGGATCTAATCCCTCATGAGCCGAGATGCGCCTGCGCCGACAGGGGCCGTAACTTGCGGTTACTGCGCCGTATAACATGTCACTGCGGCTGTGGTTTGGTGAGGAAATTTTGGGTGATTAAATTGCATATTAAAAATAATTATACTATAATGGAGTGGATAAATTCAAAGAGTAGCGTGTGGCACATAGTTATGGACAGTTGGGCGGTGCCTAAGTAGGAAAATGGTGTTTAAATAATGATGAGCAGTAAATCTATAAGTACGCTCCACTGCCTACCTCAAAATAAGCATAACTAGTAATAAGCATTTCACAAGAATCTGACCCAGTACTTTCTAAGCTTCAAGGAAGTGTTTTTTTGGACATAAAATTTTTACAGCAAAAAAGATGACTAACAGTAACAATGAATAATGGGATTGTTTTAAAATAAACTCATTTTGAGTCGGAATCTTCAAGGAATTACTACACAATTGCGTATAGTTATAAAGTGGATACTTATAAACATAGCAAAGTTTTTCACCATATAAACAAATCTCCACCACAAAAGGAACACTCCAAAACAGTTTTACAACAACAAAATAAAACTGCATATTTAAGATACCATCCGCATCACTAGACAGAGATTTATACGGACTTGTATAGGAAAAAAGCAAAGGGAATACACCGGGATAAAAAAGCGTCGCTCCAGGAATAGCCCGTGAACCGAGAGACGATGACAGGGAATTTATTAACCATTTGGGATGACAAACTGCGAAATGGGGAAGGAGGGATTCTACTACGCACACAAACTTGCATCAACCGGGATTAGGCGAGATGGGATCGAGTGTTGTTGGTATTTTTACGAGGCGATACCGATCTGGGCTGTGTGGAAAAGAAACAACTATTTGTGAAGATCTCGAACAAATGCCTGGAAGAAAGAGTTCATATGGTTACAGTTTCAATTTTCTATAAACCTTCTTGGCACTTTTTAATCTGAATGTAGTCAACCAGAAAATTAATCAAATATAGGAATAGAGAGATATTTCATCAAAATATTTGTCTATCATGGCTTTTTTTATCCTTGTTATTGTAGCAGCTGAAATCTCAACCGTCCAGTTTTATAAGTCACCATAGTCCTAACTTGTCTCAATAAATCTGCGTTTTGAAGCACAGAATCATTATTCCTTTTTGGACTAGCTAGCAGGTTGATTCAATCCTGCAATTTCCAAGCTAAACTCTTTTGGTCCTCCCTTTTGGTGACTATCTAGTTATATTTATTCAATTCCAAATTGGAATTCCTTATTAGTTTTTTTAGCACTTTCACACGTCCCAAAATTTGATTAGTATTGATCTCTTACTTCGAGAACCCGTAGTAGCCGCATCAATAGTCGCGTCTGCGTGCGCGCACGTGATGCACTGCGTTTTAATTGGGACTTCCTTCGCCGCCCGCTTCAGTAAACGACGGCTTAATATAAGTTTTGACTAATGTACAACGCTTACTTAGCTCTGACAAAAAGTAAAGGACTTTTTTTAGACACATTAGAAATGGTTCAAATTTTTTTTGCAGAAAATTTGAATTTGCTTGAAAGATAAATGGAGAATGAACTCTTAGCCTAGTCGCAGACTACCGAATTTTTGTTGGCCGATAGTTGGGCCCGATTCTAATTTGTATGAAGAATCGGCCGATATCAAATCGGTGTAATGTGCGCACTTTCATACATCTCCATACTGATTAACAGCCCGACCCAACTATATTATGTCTCAACATTGCAAAAGCGCGTCCATTTAGAGGCAGACACAAAATATCCAAGAACTTCCCTCAACCTTGACCTTAAATAAACTCGAAACAAACGAAACTGAAAGCCTTCGCGATAAATCTGTGATAATATCTAACATATCCTTGAAGAAACGCAAGCATTGTTTACCTCTGGGTTCGCGATTCGTGGAACCTCCAGTATAAATACCAGACACTGACATGAGCTGACACGCCGCATGCAAAGCAGCAGCCGACTGGACCGTGATCTGGTGGCCAATTTTGGAAACGGTAGAACTTCATACGAGAAAACATGAGTCGTGTGCGAATTCCTAACATAAATGTAAACTGAAGAGCAATAAGAAGAAAGAGTTGATGGATCTTCTTCCAATTTCTTCTAAGAGAAACTAGAAACTATCAAGAAATGAGAATGATATTAGAAAATAATAATGACATCATTGAAAAATTTTTTCATTTCTGTCGTTCATGTTCTGGCATTCAAAAAGTAAAATTTTCGGATTTTCGGGAATCTTTTCTGATGTTTCTTATCTTATAAGCTACTGTTACGCAACTTGTGAAACAACTACTTGGCTGCTCTCTCATGCCTATTAATTAAGGAACGTTATTTTCATTTCTATTTGCTTAATATTGATGTGAAATGATTTTTTTTTTGAGAATTGAACATTCCAACTCCAAACTATGTATTTTTTTTTAATATCTATACGCTTGTTTTTTGTTCGTGATATTTTTCTAATGCTTCCAAAATAGTGTCCTAAATGTGCGAGCGCATGCAAAACAGGAGCCGCCGAGACATGCCATTGATCGCGATCGATCTTATCGCTGGATCTCCCGAATCCAGTCCAATTTTACTAAGCAGCCGATACTATCGGGCTTTACGTACGTTTATTTTTTAACTGGCAAGTAATACGCATATATTTAAGGTCATTATCGACTGGAGATAAAATCGGATACCTTCACGTCCGTGCACTCGCCAGACGTTTGACTCTAGAAAAATGCGCTGGGAAGTTTTAATAATGATAATAAATAAGCCCAGTTTAATGCATTTAACAGATCGAGCTATACTATCTAAAAGTCACACTAACAACGAAAAATCCCTAGGCAAAGAAATTCCTTCATCATAGTTACTATTAGTCCTCATCAAAAATACTAAAATCTTACTTTTTTATCGATGCTCAAAGTTTCGATACATTAATAAACAAAACAACACTCATTGCTGCTCTCCTCTATAGGTACTGTATATTTTTACTAACATTCATTGTGCGTTCACAATTATTCTCTCTTTAATTAAATGTACCCACTTTTTCAAAATTACATGTCTAATATTCTCATAATTACATCCAAACGTGCAAATAAATCAAATAAATCTACACGTGTGTTTTCCCTCGGTTCCGATGTCGTGCTAGAGCACCATTAGACCATCAGTGCCCCACGTGGCGCATCCCACAAGAAGTATTGTTCGCTGAGTGCTCCGATGATGATGCTTTCACTATAATAACCGTGATAATGAAAGAGCAATAAATGTTAAAAACAATAAATTATACTTAAGCGTCTCTAAATTAGCGATGGTGCGAAATCTAGTTGTAAACCCAATCGTTAATCTCCGTCAATAACAAGGTTTCGAAAACTGCAATCAACAACATAAGTAGGTACTACTTAGGCTGAGTTCCACCATCTTACTTTAACTTTAGGAAACTTCAAAAATCTGTCAAACTCCATGCCAAAAACACCGGTTAGTGTTAAAGTTACGGTTAAAATAAGTTGGTGCAACTTAGCCTTAAACTTCAGCTTATGCAGACACTGGCGAAAGGCGATGCTCTGGTACAGTCAGCGTCACATAGTTCGTGACACCCAAAGTAGCCAATTTTATGGTTGTGTTGTCATCTTTTTGGCCACTTTGCGTGTCACTATCTATTTGACGCTGACTGTGCATCTAGAAAAATACAAATGTAATGAATATTAATTTATTTTGAAACAATAGGCGTAGTATCTTAGCTTTTTTTAATTAGGTCCTGATTATTTAACCCGCATATTATGAAACGGGACCTACACAAAGTTTTTGAATTGAGATTTTTAGCATGAGCTTGACTACGGCGATACGGACTTGCCTCTTATTTTTTAAGAAAGGTTCTACACCTTTAAGTTTTGGCTCTAGATGAGTTCTGGTAACTATTTCACATAGCGAGCCACACGATTCGTTTTGGCAACGTTTTACTGTGTGAACTTTTTGTTCACTATTCCCCGTTAACGCCAATTGGAGCTTATTTATAATGTTAAAAATAAAATCCTAATATAACTTTTTGTTCATTATTCCCCGTTGACGGGGATTGTCAACGGGGAATAGTGGAATAAGGCAAATGTTTTTAGTGGGATCAATTCTTTTCTATACTCTTTTTAAACTAGAAGTTTATAAATGAAAGGTGTATATTACTTTGAAAAATCATAGAGCAATCATACCAAACTTTCGTTCGCTTAACCATATGACGTCACTGTACTGTGCCAACACAATGCCCATTGAAAATTCCCCAACAAAAGCGCAGTGTGCAAAACAAAAGAACACCATCGCAATCACAACATCCCACCCTTGGGGTGGCAGATGAGAAATAACTGCTTTATTGGACCCGACGCGAGGGGGCGAGATGACACAAATTATACTAATGGGATCCGAGTTGCCGATAATTAGTTTACACCGGTTCACTGGAGAGGACTGTGGATTCGGAAGAAATAACTACGTGGAAGCCACTAAAGTTTTCTAGCGAACATAACTTATTTATTCGTATCAGAAAGAAACCACTGCGCTACGCATTATACTCGTATAATAAGAAATCAGTCAACGCATCGGCTACTCTTGTACTTGTAGTGAATGTCAATTAATAACTCATCGACATTTTTACAATTAATTGCTGAATTTTAAAACTTGTCAGCGTCAAAATGATGGACGTGTGATAACAACCTATAAATTACTCAATGACTAGTAAATTGGACTCGGTTTATTTTACATGTGTCATGATACTAGTACATAACATGTACTTAAATTAATATTTCGTGTACGATAATTCAAAACGTTCGCTATAAATCTAGTGGTGGATTCGTAAATCGTACGCTTTGACGGCGTCAATCAATCAATCGCTCGCAGTTGATCAATTAAAATTCCAACTTATTTGTATTTTCACCGCGATGTCAGTTACGGTACGTAAATTATAAACGATAAATTTAATTTTGATGATCAATTGATGACTAACCGCTAACTTCTGTTACTGTACCGACTTGTAATTTTCTTCACTAATATTATAAAGAAGAAAGATTTGTTTGTTTTCATTAAATAGGCTCCGAAACCACTGAACCGATTTAAAAAATCTTTCACCATTAGAATCCTACATTACACGGCGGTACGAAGTTCGCCGGGTCAGCTAGTAAGTAAGTAAAAACATTAGAAAACCAATAGAAATTAGTAAGCAATTAAAATATTTACCAAGCATTAATGTGTCATTGCAAACTAAAGCACCCCATTCAGATAACTACCTTCATGAGAGTTACCCCCATAAAATTACCCCCATATTCTTAAAAAAATACAAGTCTGTTTTCTCTTCTTGTCTTTAAAAGTTACAGTTACAATAAATCTATACCTATAGGTCACTGATTGACTGACTCACTCATCACGAAATCTCAGAAACTACAAGTGCTAAGTCTCAAATTTTGCATGGGGGTTCCCTTTAGAACGTAGGTGCTCACTAAGACGGGATTTTGCAAACTTCAACCCCTAAGGGCGTAAAACAGGGTCCACGCGTAGGAAGTCGCGGGCGGCCGCTAGTATTTCCTAAATGTGAAATATGCGTAACTAACACAGCCTGATGGATCCAAAGAGCGTTATCTCATGTTGCAAACATTATCTACTTCCCACAGCGACCCCTCAGATCGCTGTGTTTGTACAGCAGCACGTCTATCTATCCGTTTACCGCACCGTTTTTTGGAAAACCGCACTTATCCCAAGTAGATAAGATTGCACAGCAGCGTATTGATGTGTACTTTGTAGTTCAAGTGATCCGCCGGTAGGGGGCGGTGCGTGACGAATATAATCCGCTTAATAGATTCGGGCCGGTCATTATTTGCTCTCTAATTTGATGTTAGCGATACTTATCGCATTATAGTGAGTGCAAAATTTTATTTTGGTGATTTAATTTCTTAGTTCTATTGTTTTAGGCTGAGTTGCACCTAATTTTGACTGTAATTTTATCAATAACCTGTGCTTTTTTTATGGAGTTTGACAGATTTTTGACATTTGTCAAAGTTAAAGTAAGATGGTGCAACCGAGCCTTAATCTCCTTGTGGGTTACAACTGAGTTCACAACGAAAATCTGAAGTCAGACTTATTTGTTTTAAAGAAGTTGCAGCATTAATTTTATTATTGGTGGTGTTATTTAACACACAAAATAAACACTTATAGTGTTAGTTCCCTTTTCAGTTCCCTTTACATAGGTACTCTTTTATAAAATTGATTTTCTCAGTGTTGAAACAATTTTTTGACATTGAGTATTACTAATTTATATCTTATGTAGATATTTCAATTACGAATCAAATTTCACATTGGAATCTTATGCAGAACAATACAGTCATTTTATATAATGATAATCACTCGATCAATCATGGAGTACAATTATATTGAACTCTATCTTTTTTCAACTTGATAGATAATTCGTTTATCATCATCATCAAATGCTCCATTTAGTGCGGTTGTTAAACTACAACATAATTTGGGTCTTTCTTTCTTTCCTGGATGACACCAACAATAAAATGGCCGTGTTCAGACCAATGACGCTATTCCACGTTATGGGGCGTATAAATTCATCTCTAACGAACTCTTTACGACGTGTCGTGCGTTTACGAGCGCTTTGAGAATTGGGTATTTTTGTTTTAAATACAACGTGGAGACATTTGAGGTGATCTATCAGTTTATTATGGTATTAGGATATTCTTTAGGTTTATTCCTTAGGTTTGTTAGAAAAGAACCCAAAGATAAGATATTAGTTAAATAAGCGACGATAGATTTGCCTAAACTGTTTCTTGACAGCTACTTGCTACTTCAATAAGTTTAGATAATTCGTAAAATAGGTTAAAATATTTACGGTGTAGTAGTGTAGTTTGCGTTCGGAAAATCATGGTAGGGGTAGGGTTAAGTATGGATAAAAAAGTTCTCACTACATCCCCGTAGTGAACACGCGTATCAAATCTTTTTTTTATTATGACCAGTATTTTGGCACTTACGAACGCCAAAAATTTAAATTCCTTATTAAAAAAAAGATAACTTTCCATGTCTCCTTCTCTTTTGGGCCCTATGAGCGCTTTGAGACAATATTATGTCAAGTGTTGAGACGAAACATCGGAACAAACTCAGTTACAGCAAATCCAGACTTTTAGCAACTTTTTAAAGTAACCTCATTTACTTTAAAGTCTTTTGTCTCTTGTCTTAAAGTTGCCAATAAGACATCACTTAAGACAAGTGCGACTCTATTACGCTTAAAAAATATTTTAGTTTCAAGGACGTTTTAATTAAACTTGACTTTTCTCGTCTCTTCCAGGTGTTGAAGTACTGCGAGCACCTGCACGGCAAGTGGTACTTCAGCGAGATCCGCGCCATCTTCTCGCGCCGCTACCTGCTGCAGAATGTGGCCATCGAGATGTTCCTCGCCAGCAGAAGTAAGCCACATTTATTATGTATAATTATGTATTTAGATTATACTCCTCACTTAGTGCCCTTACAACAATGGATAACCTTATTTTAAATATCGGTAGGCTTCGAAATGGTCAACATGGAAGAAAATAACAAAGAGTTACAAATCTTGAAACCGTGATATTTTCGATGATGGCTATGATGACGGCTGCAATAGTTATCAGATGTTTTTTGGGTTTTCCATTGTTTCCCAGACACCTTTTTTGTACTTTCTGTATAAAAACAATATTCGAAAATCCTTAAACAACGCTTGTTTATATTGCTTATAAAGTTCAGAAAATTAACATTATAACTTAAAATTGATCACGGGACCATGAATAATTTATAATTGATGACGAAGTGATAAAGCGAGAGTGCAGGTGGATACGTAGATCTCTATTCCGTGCTAACTATGAGAAACAAAGCAGCCCCTTGTCAAAAGAGTAACTTATAAACAAGCATGTTCATGGATATATTGCGCGTTTAATCTAAGTTTAAGACACAATAGATAATCAATTGTTATGACATTAATTAATGCCGTCTGGGACTCAATCGGTTAATCATTAAGAAGAACCTTCAATTAATCAATCTTATGTTAATGAACCTTCTTCCCATGTGTACATGCAATTCTAACGTCATTTGTTTCTGTTTCCAGCGTCGATATTCTTCGCGTTCCCCGACCAGGCCACCGTAAAGAAGGTGATCAAGGCGCTGCCGCGCGTCGGCGTCGGCATCAAGTACGGCATCCCGCAGACCAGGTCAGTGCTAGCTTATAAGTACACCAGCCGAGCTAGAATGCATGCCGTGATAAAATCTTATCTTTAGATGACAACGTATAGGTTTATCGCGTAGAATAGATAAAATCAAAAGCTTATCACGGTGCGCATCCTAGGCCTACAGCTAATAATATCTCCTGATGCAGATATTCTTTCTCTTCTAAAGAAGAAATTTGTCACTTACATCGCATCAAGAATCTATATGTCGTCCCTGCTCTTCAATTTAAAATCTCTGATTACAGAAATATGGAGGCTTGAGTGATTCGTATTAACCAATTTACCTTTACACCTACAAAAGTTATCTCATTACAATCTACTTTTAGGTCATGATCTTAATATACCTACCGAAAAACTATGTTTAAAGTTACCGTAACATCTATAACGTCTCTACTTAAAATAATATTTTTATTTTTTTTTATAAAAAAGCAATTTACTCATACAAATATTTTGTAAATACAAGTGGTCACTCAGAGAATAGAATAATAATGTGCTGCCATCTGTAGTTAATGTTACATACTAGAAGGCTCTACCCACCTGCCTTTCGATCGATCAATTTGACGCTATGAAAATTGTTGACGGCCGCCACAGGTAGATGGCGCCACTGTACCAAATAACGAGTATAGTAGAGTAATTTAACTAGTGCATGTTTTGGTACCTAGGAATTGGATAATTCACTCCTTGAATTTCATAAAAGTTTTAACAGAATTGGAATTTTATTGTTGGGATAAATGAAACATAAGATGGAAAACAACACTCTTTTTATTCACACATGTATATTAATAATATTAATTGCTTTCATCATCACAGCATAAGTATTGCAGACTCACTTGTAATAACTTATCTTATTGCCGACTTCTTTGATTTACAGCTTATTCACTTTGTTGTGTAAATAATGGTAATAAAATTACGTTTTATGTAAATAAAACTTTTTACAATCAAAAATTGATTTCAACACTTAAATAAATCACTATCGATTGACAGTCGCCAAATAACGATAAATATAAATAAACAATACAAACTCTTCAATTCTTTCCGTAAAAATCTATAAACAATACAAAATTTTATCTAAATTCATAGCAACCAGTGCTTCTGATTTCTAAATCAGATTTGTACTTAAAATAACTTCAATATTAGTACATTAACGTCACCTCTTAAATATAACTAAAGCTAAGGAATGTAACATTATTACGAACTACTAAAATTACTCAGTAAATACCCATGGTAATGATCACAAAATATAGTAACTTTATACTGGTAACCAACGTTTGCACAAATGTTTGGGCCACGCGGCCCTATATCACACATTCAAAATAAATATCAAAATATATTTCTTTTTACACAACCCTAAATAACAACCTAAGAATATTATTCACGCAGATTTAAAGTCTTTACCCCACTGTCGAGGACCCAGTTGGCTGTGAAAATGTCACTTTTCTCTAAGGAAACAGACGCACCTGCACTGTGCCTCCTCTGGACTGGTCTTCCTTCTATGCTGTTCTTCTTCTCTTTGTACCCCACCTCAGGGTCGACTTCCTTCTTCTCATCGAACTGCCTCATGATCTCAGTCAACGTTTTCCCTTTAGTCTCCGGTAGGAAGAAGTAGCAATACGCCGCCCCCAAAAGGGCGCAGCCACCAAACAAGTACAACGTCCCGTTACTCGTCAACAAATTCTCCAACTGAGGATATGTCTTTATGTTGAAGAAGATCAATACGTAGGCGCAGCAAGACGTCGCTCCTGACATCACGCCTCTTATGTCCTGAGGGTACAACTCTCCCGACATTATCCAGGGAAGCTGGAGGAAGCCCACCATACTAAACGACACGTGTAGTAGCACACACGCCAATTTAACTAGTGGAGGTCCGTCCAGACTATCACAGATTGCGGCACCTAACATTGCTAATCCAAGAAGAAAGCCCGATGTCGCAGCTAAAGTCTTTCTTCTAAAACTATTGATTAAACACGCACCAACTGCCCCCATGAACACTCTGACGCCCCCAACGATAATAGAAGCCGTGAACTCGTTGACACTGGTACCAACTGATTTGAAGAAATCCACAGCATAGTACAAAATGACGTAAATGCCCGACATCTCTTGAAATATGAAGAAAACTATTAGAACGATGAAAGGTTTTAGGACGCTCCGCCTCTTGAAGAGTCCCATTTTTTGCTTGAAGGACATTGTTTCTCCTAATTTACGATCTTTGGTGAACTCCATCAGCTCTTGCTGTGCTGTGTTGTTGTTCTGCCGGAGCCAGAACATTGAATTGTAGGCTTCCTTCATGTGTCCTTTGGACGCAAGCCATAAAGGTGACTCGGGCACGAAGTACATCAGAAAAGGCGTCAGCAGGGAGAATCCTGCGCAAATGGCGGCAACCTTCCTCCAATGCACGAAGGCTCCCAAGGAATACACGACGAATATGCCCGTCGATACCAGCCCAGGACCCAAGGCGCTGAGGACACCCCTCTTCTCTGGGGTTGTGATTTCCGCTACGTAGATGTATGATACTGTTGACATACCTGTAAAAAAGAAAGCATTGCAAATTAGCAATTTACTCAAATTTTTCTTCATGTATTTCAAACAAGAAGTTGCACAAATATTATAAGAATCCAATAAATGTCAATATTTGAGCGTTATCAAATATCAAATCATGTTTTAGATAAATTAAATGATACAAAGGGCCGATTTTTCAGTCATCGGATATCTTGTCATTTTGATATATTTTCCATACTGAAACTGTCAATGTGCCAAACTTATTCTTCAGATAAAAGTTCCCCTTCAGCCTCCCCCAATGCTTAAAAATGATAAATTGGTTCCATGATAATTTGCTACCCAATAATGCTCAAGGAAAAGTGTATATTATTATAAAGAATACGCTCATAAAGAACTTACCAATAGTAAACCCCGTGATGAACCTCCCCACGCAGAGGAAGACGTAGGTCTCGGAGAATGCGATGACGAGCCAGCCGATGAGGTTGGGCAACACGATGGACTGCAGCAGCAAACGCCGCCCTACGGCGTCCACCATCATGCCGCCCAGCAGTGCGCCCACTGGGTTAGAGATCACGCCCAGACTTGCTGTTGACAAAAAATATTAAAACTTTTAAAATAGTTTATCTAGCACTAACAGTAGCTTTAACTCTTATGATTGTTAGTTTTGTGTGGTAGGTACGCAATAAAGAGATCTATCTAGCATAGAAAGTTAACATTTTTCGTTATTTTTTGGTAATTAAGATACTGAGATTCAAAACAATGTAGTGGTAGGAACTAACCTATATTTTTACTCAAAGGATTGCTTTAAGATTTGAACAAAGTCAAAGAGAAACCATTTCGGTGGTTGATTGAAATTGTGTGAAGGTTTGGACAAGTGTCCTGCTGTGATAATAAAATTATTTGAGGAATCAGGCTATGAATTGCTTCTAAGTCGCACATTACAGACTACAGTCGGCAATAGTCGTAAGTCGTAAACTTTACATGCACTTTGTTTGCAATTGGTTAGATATTCCCTGATTTTCTTTCCACTTGAACATTCTCTGATTTACTGAGGGCAAAGCCCTAAATCTAAATCAGGACTTCGCTGTCCAGACTCGCTAATCGCTTTCCCACGGAACTATTCCGACGTTGACGTATTTATTGACATCTGCTGGGACGCCGCCGGAGCCCTAGACCTTGTCTGCTGGCGCAGTCCCAACTATTTGTTGTGGTTCGCAGATCGTAAAGGAATATGCGCCTTGGCCATGAGCCAGTTCAACAGTATCGTAAACAGAAGTTTGTTTTGATGTTTCAAGCTGTTTTCTGCAATAACAGAAGTACTTAACAGAAACCAATGAATATAATACCATTTCAATTAACATTCATTATTTTAGACAATGAGACCAATTTAGAAATCTTTGTAATCGTGAAACATATGTGATGCTGATTGTAAATTCTTTTATAAACAAGTGCAAACAATATCAGCCGTGTGCAAATGTTTAACATGTAAACTGATACTGTTAAAAATAGGCGTGCTACAAGGTGCGAATTTAAGTCCACTATTACATTGCTATCACAAATTCAAATCAAACCGTTTTCTATATTCAAAATTGTGTATGTTTATTATTTTTAAAGCATAAAGTTAAATAAACGACCCTCCTAACAGTCATAGTTATCGTACGTGCCTACGCGTCGCTTCTGCGGCTCTTGGCCCTAAGCCTTATCTGGCTGCATAGACGGGTGTAATGTGTTTGACATCATATCAAAGGTCGGCATACTTTCTGTTTGCCTCCGTGTTTGTTTTTCCACTTGTGTTTGCAACTATGTCGCGATAAGATAAGGAGATCACACCTGCTACTGCTGATAACGATGCGTCGGATTTGTATTGAGATGGAAAAGTCAATAATATCCCGTCATCATTCATAATTATTATTTTTAAAGGATCAACGTCCCCTGAATAACTGATTTCAAGAATGGCTTGTACGAAGTGTTCAGCAGTTAAATTTCAATGTCGCCTTTCATTCACTAATGCATTCATGGAATCTTTTTCACTGCTTCCTCTTTACATCAATGGTTTACATGAATGTTTTTTCTTATGGTAATGTATTTAAAATTAGCTCACGTGCTTCTTTATCATTCATCTTTTATTTCAGAATCTATACAAAATACGCTACAATATTAGTGTATTGACGTAATCTTTGACTAAATTGTTGTTGAAAAGAAGCCATCCATACATACGATCTCAAGAATGATGTTCTGAAAATTTTGTATGTTTTTTTCTTGAAGATTTTAAGACTAGGCAATTAATCGAAAAGCAACTTATCAGACATGTCAATGTTAATGCATTTCCATGTAGAATGTTAATTCGCCTCTTTGTTGGGTTTTATCCCTCAGATTATCTTACACAAATCTAAGCTTCCTTAGTGGCTGGTAACATTTGCATACTAGGAAACCGAGTTAATGCTAGTTGCAGCAAGAGCAGTGCTTGCATACTGAGCTGCTTGCATCTGCAGGCAGACATTGATCGCGGAAATTGACTCAACAGAGACAAATGTATGCAAAATCACGACAATTTACAAAGCCAAATTGAGTTAGTTTTAGGAATTCATTTAAAAAAATCTTACAAAAATTATAAATGGGTAATTTTAGTCCAAACAAACGTGATTTCCTGGTTTTATTTCGCTTTCCGTACTGGGCTGAGCCTGCATAATAAAATCTACTTGAGACAATTCACACTGCAGTTTCAACACTATGTAGACAGACGAAAAAAATTACTGCACATTTCGTGAATGAATCGGACAACAGATTCTCATTCTATGCTGAAACAGTACAGTTTGAAATAATTGGGCACGGATCCAATCAGAAGTCTGTTAAACAACTTATTATTTGTTAAACAGCCATTGTCCCAGCCAGATGTATAAAATGAACATTAGAAACATTCAGCAATCTATTACTTACATCCTACTAATATTACAAATGCGAATGTTTGGATGTCTGGATGGATGTTTGTTACTCTTTCACGCAAAAAACGGATGGATTTTGATAAAACTTTACCCCATTCTTTATAACCCAGAATAACATATAGGCTATAATTTATGACGATCTGTGTCAAACTAAATTTCACGCGGGTGAAGCCGCGGACAAAAGCTAGTTTTTAATTATTTTACTGGTGTAGGAAACCAATATTGAATATATTTCTTATAAAATGTGTTGCGCGTTGCTTGAAATCGATAAAAATATTTTATCAGCTACATGAGTTACAATGTTATTTGTATTTATTGCATTATAAATAGCATAGTAAACAGTTATAGTATTAAATTACATCGACTGAATTATCGAAACATAAACTTACTACAATAGCAGGTTAAGCGAGGCGTTGACAATCCTTATATTTTATGACATAAAGGTTTTCGTATGTAATATAATAATACATAATATTGTATCTAAAAATGACAACAAGGAGTAATACATAAAAACAAAATGTCGACTCATAGATCCAAGAAAATTTCTTCCAAATTAAATTCTCCATTCGTTACACCACCACCACCTCAAGCACTTATCGTTCAGTTTATGGTGCTAAAAAGTAGTTTGCCACATGATATGTTTAATATATGTGGCAAACTACATTTTAGTGGAGAAAAAAAGTGTCCGTTGAGTTCTCTATTACATTTTCATCAGCTTTATCAGCAACAACTCTACTCTCCTAAACTCATCAGTACCGAGTCTAAAATGTCGATGACGTTTAAAAGTCTTACTATTGAAAAACAGTCATAAATCCGTATTCACATTCATTTCGATAGATTATTCCATAGGATCACAACTCAGCGATTTGTCATTTGACGTTTAATCACTGTCATCAGATTAAACCAAACTTCAAAAAAGGTGATAGGTGAATACCGCGGTGGCAATGATCGAATACGCACAACAACGAAATCGAAACAAAATCGGGCGATTAATATGTGAATTTCATACGAAAAGTGACTCCAGCGATCAAATCGCTTGCATGTCGTTGAAGTTTTGTTAATTAGCCCACAGGCTTAGTTAATTTCAGCTGTTTCATGGCGTCCATTTATTAGACAAAAAGTTTTTACGGTTTTAGTATAAATATCCTTGGACATTTTACATTGCGCCTCTAGTCCCAAAATGTATGAATGGTAGATGTACAATATGTACATAATTGTTTTACTCACCAATCCATGAGCTCTGCTCGTACGTTATATTGGGGTACTCGTGCGTATACTGGGGCAGCAGCACCGCCGAGAAGCCCTGGCAGAAGCCCACCGAGATGTTGATGGACTGCGCCGCCAGCGCTGCCAGCACCTGCAAGTTATGACGCCCTGGTCAGTCTGGTGTTTGATGACACTTAAAGGGGGATAAAAGGGAAATGATCTTAATCGACAATAACGAAAGTCCGTCTTTGTGCAAGGTTGTAACGCCCTGGTCAATCATATGTGAGATGACACGAAATTATGGGCAAAGCAGGGTTTTAACATGTGAGAAGTACCTATCCCTCTATGTCTAGAACAATAAAATTAAGTTATGGCAGAAGCCCACCGAGATATTGATGGACTGCGCCGCTAGCACCTGCAACGTTATGACGCCCCAGTCTGGAGTTTGATGACACAAACTAAAGAAAAAGAGAGAAAAAGAGGATTTAATTTGAACGGTAATGAGATATTTTCCTCTCACACAATGGCAGAAGCCATGGGCAAACGCCCTGGTCAGTCGATTGTTTGATGACCAAATTTTCGGGAAAAAGCAGGATTTTATCATATAAGTATGATAATGTGGAGTATTCCCATGACCATGTAGACCTGACTATGGCTGAAGCCCACCTAAAAGCTGTTGGACTGAATCACCACCACTTGCAATTTTATGCTACCTTGGTAAAGTGTTTGATGTTGACATATTTTTATGGTTTAAATTCTTCTGTTATTACTGTCATGAAATCAAAATAATTTTTGGCTTTGTTGAACTTGGTTTGACAATTTTCTCTACAATTTGGCTTCTAAGAAATGATACATGATGAGATCCGCAACCTACATAAATCTGTATTCTTGTTGAAATTGTTGGTGAAAGTTTACAAGATTTAAAAGAAAATCCACGTAAATGTGGAGCGTCGTGTAAGTTGGCTTTGTACTCACAGTTGCAAATGTCATTGTTACAGAGACTGCAATTGTTACATCCGCCACAAGTATGCGCTTGCAACTTAATAAACATGTTATCATAGTTGTCACGTAACACCGCAATATCGCTAATGGCTCTTGACATAAGGGCGCTACATTGCCTACATTGTTTCAAACTCAAGAACTACTGCATTTCTATTCATAGATGTAAATAATGATATTGAAGTGCTTATTTTTATAATAATGTTGCAGAATGAGCGACAGTTAGCGCATTTACCGAACAATTACTCGCTAAAGAGGCTTACACGGTAATTGTGGCATAATAATTAATGTCATTACAATTTGACCGCGTCATGTCAGATAAATGCCATTTGCGTCGTTATACAATGGTTACTGTGTTGATTTTCAGTCGCCATGATGTCGCATAACGCGATTTGTTATGCCCCAAAATAAAGTCAAAACAAATGTTGTTTTTTTCTGAAATGCGTTTACAAACACTCAAATCATTTATTATTTCTTTCATGATGAACTTAAAACCAGAATATTATGGGGCCTGTATGTAGATTTATTGTCAATATTAGCATTTACAAGATTTGATTGATTACCCAAGTGAGATTTTTCAGTGAATGTTTTTCTCTTGATCAGTTTTGCTCTTGACAACAATCCCACCCGAAGGGTGCAGATGTGATCTATGGTGAGGTGACCTTGCCCAAAGTTGTAAAATTTCAATTGAAAACGAACGTAGGTGCATGTTCATTATAAAATATAAGTTTCCCCGGTGATTCAAACGAAAAATAACACTTCTCTAGTCGCAATCGTCACGCGCATCTTTGTGGCGGCCCGTGGTATTTGCGCATTTATTGTCCCGTTCCGCTAGTTGGCTCGAGATGACACGCGCGAACTCTCGTCAATTATGAGTTTTCGATCGAAAAAATAAAATTGCGAAGTAAATACGTGCCACAATACGCCCTACTGATGTGGAAATAATTTCGTTCGCAAAAAAAAAATAATTGTCTTCTAGAATTTGGGGACATCATCCTTTAACGACCTGTGTACAGAATGTTGATGTTTTTCAGTTGTTGTAAAAATTGGTGTCATCATTACATGAAGTTTGTCGCCATTTACATTAAATAGGCATTTAGTTTAGTGTACCGATGAAAAACTGTACTTTTGTAGCAAAACACTGTCACGAAACTAACAAAATAAAAATGAAAAATTCTACTGTTTTCAATTCTTGACACAAAGAAGTTTCTCTGTACTATACTGCAGGATATTTTTGTATAACAAAAAAAAGTAACTGAGTTTTCTTAAGAAAGTACGTAACTAAATTACTAGTACACTAGTCCATTAAAAGGCGCATAGACCTTTGTAATCGCGACCAGACCAAGCCATAGCATACGTCTAGTTCATCATTTCCACCTGAGTTGGTACCGAACATCACTCCACATGATGGACGGGTATTAACTATTAAGTGAGTCGCGCCACGTGCGCGCTGAGTGCGCCGGCGCAGACTTACCGGTGGTATCTATACGGGTGTAATTAGGTCTTTTTTGCAACAAAATATAGTCTTAAGGACCCGTTACCCTTTTTTTTTCGTCAGGAAATGCATGAAATTGCATACCCACTGGCCCGGGGGAGCCAGTGGGTTATGTGAGGCTCTCCCTGCCAGATGGGCAGGGCCTACTCACTAAAACCTGACGGTGTCCTCCCAAAGTCTTTGGGACGGAACTGCGAGTTACTGTCCGAGCTAGACAGCCTCGCTCTGTTTGAGCAAGCGACGACTGGCTTCAGGGGAGTAGTACCTCCCCTGTAAGGACCCGTTACTCTACTGTAGACATAAGCAATATATGCATCGCCTGAATTTAAGCTTACCTATTGCACTGCATGTTTATTTAATCATCATGAAAGTAAAAACTGTAATCGGTGTAGGAATGTTTATTGTGCTCAAGTGCTTAAAAATCCATTATATAAAGCACTTTAAAAGGTTGTATATGTCAAAGCTATATCTCTATTTAATGCAGATTTGAATGTAATTATATCAATGAGATAAAATTTGCGTGTAATTCAGTTTTAAGTCTGATCTATAAAATATGTAAGTAGTTTTTAAGTTACATTCATATAAAATTAAAGGCATACCGTACTTACGGTCAAATCAGCGACAGACTGAGGTGTGTGCTTCGAAAAGCTCATTCCTCGATACAAGCTGACAGACTGGCCGATAATCTACTCGCCAGCCTTTATATCTTGGACAACATGATATACGAGTATATGTATATGTCATAATAATATGTATATGTATAAAGGTCTAGAAAGGCGTAGAAACGAATTAAACCCGAAAGCCTCATAAGGCGCCCTTGATTTAGTTCACTTGTCGTAATCGGAAGTGAGTTGCATCGATATTAATTTAGTCAATCATTTTCTACGCTTATTGTTGGAAAGAATCACTGTCACTACACTCAAAAGACTAACGATACTATGATCTGTCTTGTGGATTGAGATTTTTGATTCATTTATTTATTTATTTAACCTTTAATACCATACAATTGGTAAATCAAATCAAAAACATTTATTTCTTAGAAAGTGGTAACAAGATATTAAATAAGAACGGGTTCAGCACCTTCTGCCACTTGTGGCGTAGAAATATTTACATTATAGCATTAAGTAGGTATACATAATTATAGAAATCATCATATTATATTTTATCATTAATTAAATATTACATGGGTATATTATTATTTTTATAATAGGTACATTTCATTAGTTAACCACCACCAAAATACTCAGCTCCAAAACGCTCAGCGGTACATACTTAATGCCATTGGGCATTCTTTGCCAGTTAACCTTTGGGCTAAGCAGAAAAAATCCTATTGGCAATGAATTTAACCGAAAGAAATGAGAGAAAAAGCTCATCTTCTAATCTTATGAACATTTCATACTAAATTCATCCTTGACTAGAAAGGTCATCTTCTAGTTCACTCAACTCAAATTCTCAATCCAGAAACCAAAGTCCCAGACGTTTTAACGAATGTTTTATTTGATTTTTAAGTAAGAAAGATGTAGGTATTACTCAAAATCCTGATGTATGGCCACTATTTCCTATACCATGATTCTAAACGACTCTATGTGCCAGTATTCCTACTTTTTACATGACTGCATCAGTAATAAGACAGCATAGCACGGCATTGTTTGACAACCAGTGTTTATCGCCAATTAATATTTTAATGACAAGATAATTTTAATTGAGAAAACCAGTATTTGTGCAACAAGTTAATACACGCAACGTTACCTAATCAAAACCCAATGGTTTCCTTAACTGTGGGGTTTATTGCCATAAATTAATGTTAATTCGCCTCTTCGCTTGTTTGCTTCATTATTTATTAACGACAAATTAATTCATGTGCAGGTTAATATGACAGTTTATTACGTATTATATGACACATTGTGATGTCAGGCAATGTAAGTTAAGTATCATTATTTTTATTATGGTTATTTATTATTTATTGTAAGTCTACAATTTCCAAATCGTTATCTAGTTTGTCCATTCAGCCAAAACATTTCAGAACTTAATGAAAAATATGAGAAAGTAAAAAAACACTCGAATATTTATTACCTATTAGTTTTTCCTATCCTATTCTAGTAAATTCGTGAAATAACCATGTATTTATTTATTTATTTATTTATGGCTTTTAGTTTTAGTTTTCTGTATTAAACCATTACAATTTAAAATGTAGGTATGTAATAAATTACCGGCGAAACTTCGCGAAAAAATTGTAGTCAGAATTAGAAGGGTTTTACAATCTGACTTTTCCAGTTCAATAAAAATAATCCTGTCTTAGACAAGCTTAAATAATAAGGAACAATACCGGTGAGAAAACTTATTTGGGTAAACCACAGAACAAGATTTAATGGTGAAACCCAAAATGCAACAATGCACAAATACCTGCCAATTCCGGTTGGTTTTGTTTTACTGGGCAAAACATTTATAAAACTTTTTTATTTTCTGTAAATAGGCTTTCAAAGTGCACTTTCACACGTCCCAAACCTAAAACAGCTTTGGGACAGTAATATGTATGGATTTAAAGTAACGATGTATGGATTCGAGATTGATTACGCTTCATTTCTACATGAATGGCGTCGATCCCATTCGTCTGTTTCCGTATTGCATCGGGCGAGCTCGCGTCGCGGGTACCAGGCGCGCATAGTCGGATGGATGTCGGACGTGGCTCAGGCCGCAGCCTTGACCGCGAGAGGCAACCTTACCAGCTCCGAGCGGTCATGCGCTCCTGGTGATCGGGAACCGAACGTTACCGAACTGTTACAGTTTGACCTCGATTTCGACCCGAATTTTTGGTTTGTCGCAGACATTTTGGTGCATAATTAAAGATTCTTGAAAAATATTTTCGAAAGCAGTCGTTATATTGCTAAAATTTCTTCCATTCATAAACGAGTCATAGTACGCTTTTTTAACTTAACTCTCAATGAAGAGGAGTCGTTTTTTACAAGAAAGATGTAAACAAAGACGTAATCGTTGAAAGAAACTTGTTGACACGCTTGCCAAAACCTCAGGTCATCGACACAACGAAACGTGACCGCTTGGCTCCGACTCAACAGACGTATTTATCATATTTTTTGCTAGGATCTATAGATCTGTTAGGTATAATTTATAGTATTGATATCGAGAACATTCTAATTGAAGAGGTCGATCGTGCGAGCATTGTTTTCTTGATTATGTTAATTTGATCCGATTATATCACACAGCACAAAGGAAACAGACACATCACTTTTTATGGATTTCCTTCACTGGTTTAAATAAAGCACAGGATGTATACAGACTCAAAATGTAATAAATTAGCATTAAAAACTATTGCTTGCCGTAATCATGGTCTAGAAATAAAAATACTAGTTTAATTACATACTTCCAATAGTATCTTCGTAACCATTAATTTGCGATACATAATAGGCTTACGTTTACACCTGTCATTAAATAGGTGATCATCAGTTGATTGTACTTGTTTACGTAACATTATGGCTTTAAAATAATTAAATTGACCAAAATACTCAATCCTTAAATAATACTGTTCGAGTGAGAAAGTAAATTCTCTCCTATTTCTTGCCAAACAAACTGGAGAAAAGCCAAAGAAAAATATGTCAGGGATTTCACCCGAAAGTTTTCCACGAGAAAATCCACGTACCATCGGCAAACAGTGTTAACTGTCCATTGCCTGTCATGTCGTCTCGTTCTATCGCAAAGAATCACCATTTGATGAGAGCGAGAGCAAAAACGGAAATGGATAGTTAACAGTGTGGCCGTGTGTACATGAGCAGTGATTTTTAAGAAAAACCCTGCTCTTATTAGAGCCCTAATCATCACAAAAAAGGAAACATTAAATTTTTAATTGTGTCTTTTCTCGCTTAGCTGTATCACTCACACACCCCGGTTAGCATTGAGTCGAATATCGAGATGGCCCCGCGGACAAACGGGTCTCGCTGCAGCATTTATTTATTTACTTAAAACTTTATTGCACGTAGTACAAAGGTGAACTGAATGCCTTCCATAACATACGAGGTTGCTTTTGTTTAAATGTTACATAATTTTATACAATGTATTACAGCCACTGCATTATAAACCAGGAAGTTATGTTAACAACTCTTTTAAGAAATCCTTAATTTCCGCGTCGAATAATTACGAACTCGCAAAAAATCGTCAAACCTTTCTGCGAAAATTTTGTATGAGGTTTTACATAAAAATGTTTTTGGAAAGCCTATTCGCAGAGAATAAATTATTTTTATGGCTTTTATAGAATTAAATGTTAACGTAAATTAACAAAAGACGGATAAAAACAAAAAATACAAATCAATTAGACTCATCTCATGTAAAACAAAAAGGAATTAATGAATGCTTCATGGCGCATTAACTTTTTGGCCGCCACGTGCGGAGAATAATTTTGAAAACCACCTGACCGTATTATGTAATTTGGTAATTTGTTACTATTTTTAATTTTAGGCATAACATCAAAAACTATGATATAACCTCATAATACGAGGAGAAAAAAATTAAAAACAAATGAGAGGTTAACGATCCGTTTAAAGGAAATAATAAACCTAAATTAAGACTACGAAGTATTTTGAGATGGCGAAGTAATCAAAACATTCAAAATACCTAAATGAAAATCATGAACGTAAATTGAAAGATTTTCTTAAAATTATGTAGCGTCATACTTGTATGCATTCATTTAATTTTTTTGCTCTCTTTTCTTCTTTACAAAACTTTATTAACATCTGAATCTTTAAAATTATCCACGCTAATTTAAAAAGTGTAATGTGCTAATTTTATAATATGTGACTGATTGTGCATCGCTTGACATCGCCCGTGACGAATAGTTTAATACGTTAATTCGAATGCTACTAACTAAATGTTTTAATTGATAACAACCGTGTAATCGACCTATGCATAATTTCTGCAGTTTTCCTCGATTTTTAGTATAAAACTCTGTGTTGTCCATTCTAAGTTTCAAAAGAAATAGATAACACTTTAGGTCGATTTCGTTTAAGATAATTTATAATATTTCTTAGTGATCAGAAAAAATACATAAATATTTATGAATATGAATCGATACATTTCAAATGCGCAATAACATTTAAAAGTAATCGATAAAATAATAATGTTGATGAGATAAATAAAAATATCAAAAGCTAAAAACGAATGATACGAGCTGAGGTTGCATATCGATTTGACGTTGGCAGACGAAAAACCAAGTCAAGTTCAAAGTAACAGTTAGAAGCGTTCACCAACGGTTAAGTTAAAACAATAAATTTTATTTAAGAACACCTAGTGGTTAATCGCAGTTCTGTTTACTAAATAAAGATTTAAAACTATGTTTACTAATATGAATAAAAAAAGTACCAGGGCAACATAACATAGGGTGCGCTTCGAGGAATAGTTTAGGTGCGCTTAATTAGCTGCGCCTCAAAATAGGTACCTACCTATTTGAGGAATAACCTCTTCTTTCATATTTTTGGTAAACTTTGCCCTGAATCTAAGCAACTGTTTTTGTCAGTCGCATCAAGACAGACCTATCCAGCATTCAGTTACAGTTACAGCGACTGTCATATACATCTTTACAAAATTATTTCTTATAATGATAACCCGGTTAAAAATTAACGTATGGGCCCCGTTGACCCGTTCGTAGGTCACTAAACAATAAAATTGTCATTCTTGTACGTGACAGGTTAAACGTCGTATGTAAAATATTAACCAATGATTAGCACTAAACTCGGGACAAGTTCAATCAACCGTTTCTTAAACCAATGTCCCCCTTACACTGGTTAACTTACAAATGGTATTTAACTTTTGGGACACCTACTATTAATTAGGATATTACTTTGATCTTACCTATATGAATGACTAGCTGACCCGGCGAACTTTGTTCCGCCTTAATGGCAATAAAAAGTATCCTATGTCCTTCTCCTGGCTCTAAACTACCTCCCTGACAATTTTCAGCTAAATCGGTTCAGCCGTTCTTGAGTTATAAGTGGTGTAACTAACGCGACTTTCTTTTATATATATAGATTTATTCTTCAATCGTATGTATGTACTATGAAATAATCGAAGCCAGAACCATAGATTCGATTCCCACCTAAGGCAATTCGATTTTTCAAGTTATACATTTTTTTTCGCTTGGGCTGTGATAAGTAATTGACTGAATAGTGACTGAGTTTCTTGTGCTGCTTTTCAGCACTGGCCCATTTATTGTCCCGAAGCAGTGGTAGGGTTAATACTGGGACATGTAAAAGTGCTTGCAAGAGTAAAATGAGTTTTTTTATGAATTTTAGTTGTAACTCTCAAAGCTAAAAAAATAAAAACCATAGTCTTTTCATATTTTTTTTTATTTCAACCCATCCTGTATACAAATAATCTTATAGTCATAATGGTACGATACCACTAACAACTTGTTTCGGAGGTTGCATAACGACGCGCGGCATTGGCAGACAAACGCTAGCGCCGGTCAAGTTCAATGCGATCGCTTTGTAAGCAACGCTGCTGTTTGCATGGTTGACTTAATCATTACATTTTAGTAGGTATTGTCATCTCTAACTATGATTTATTTTGTTCTAGACAATTTTAAATGAATACGCTATCTATATCCCAACTACTATTTGACACCGTTATAAAGTCGTCCATATATTGGACAATCAGCGAAAGACACCTGTCACGCCTACCTAAAAGTCTACCATTGTTTTCAGGAAAATTATTTGCACTCAGTGACTAAGCTAGTTAAAGTGCTCTTGGTCTAAAATGAATAAAACATTATTCATTAGAGAACTCTCATAGAGAACATGCTAACAGGCCATGGTATGTTTGTGAAAATGCTTACAAATCTGCGAATTACAATTCTTTGGTAAATAAAACTTAAGTATAACATATTTCTATAACTGCATTAGGTCTAATAGTTACATAGTTACTTAGTATCACAATACGGAACATATCAGTCAAATGCCACGACTCGCACTAATTGTGAAACCTTACGCCTCGAGCCAGAGCTTATCGTTTCCTACTCATATGACTAATGGCCGTTTTCACCATCAATCCCTAATTTTAAAGCGACCTTTATGTAATATTAGGTAATACCTAACAGGAATTTCGTTTTCACCAACACATAAGGGACACCTTAGGCCTTATGGGATCACTTTAAAACAGGGGCCCGATTTTCGGCCGCTTAAGTGTTAGGTGACAGTTATATTGTCAATCATGCCTATTCGGCAAAATGGAAACTAAATTATATGATTTTTTTGGAGCTTTTTATGCAATTGAGACAGTGGAAACACTTTTTCACTCAAGTTTATTAAACGGGCACCTAATAATATTATAGTGAGACAGGATTACATACGGTATAGATAGTAGGTATTGGTCACTCATAACTTATCAAATTTTAATAACCAAACTATATTTCTGGCTTCGGTTGTAGTCCCTAGAGCCCTAACAATACCTTATAATTAGATATAATAAAGATTTGATAGGAAGGAGGGCTGCACTAAGGCTTTCTTGGCCTCAGTGGGGGTAAATGAAACACAACGCGGACGGTTGATATCTGGTTTATTACTGTTATGCTATTGCTATATACAAGATTTACACAATTCAATGTGTCCAGTCCAATGTGCCGTCGGTGTAGAATGCCTATGGTGCACGTTGAGGGTTCATGGGCCAGTCGGCTAGCACGTAGGTCGCGGTCGATGCTGACGTGCTCGTACAGTATCCTTGTGGGCAAGTAAAATTATAACCAATTTATCTTTTTCCTTGAGGGAAAAATTTTGCTTCATTTCTTTATTCCATTGTCGTTTTTATCGTTAAAAATGGCACAAAACTACACACAGAACTCAACAAAATATCTATCAAAATCAATAGTACATTTTTATTTTCATTTATTGTGGTGCAGCAGTCATCTTGACATTTACTTTTTTTAAGGCAAAGGAATTACATTATGCACCCAAACCACAGATTACATAATAGCCCAAATATCTTTTTTGTCTTTAATAATAACTCAAAAATACAAAAAGACATCAGTTTTGGTCAACTATTTCTTAGTTTTACTTTTATTTTATTTGTTTCTGTGAAATACGTAATATATTCCCAATAAAATATTTTATCGGAAAGTACCGGTTTTTCAAACGTCACTAGGCGCACGAAGAAACGCCACCTGACAAAAGAGTCCCTACTTAGGTTTACTATAGCATGGTGAAAACGAACTTAGGTTAGTGGGAAGTTTAGGCGATCGTTTAACCAAAGTGATATTTAGTTAGCAAACGCTTAAGGGATCGATGGTGAAAACGGGCATAACTTTACCACATGTCATTTATATCTAACTTACAAGTATGTTTGTTTGTTACTAATTTATCTAAATAATATAACTCAAAGGTGACTCCATGACTGACTGACTGACTGACATAGTGATCTATCAACGCACAGCCCAAACCACTGGACGGATCGGGCTGAAATTTGGCATGCAGGTAGATGTTATGACGTAGGCATCCGCTAAGAAAGGATTTTACGAAACTCCACCCCTAAGGGGGTAAAACGGGATCCACGCGTACGAAGTCGCGGGCGGCCGCTAGTTCTAAAATAAATCTAAAAGGTTCTTAGCAAATTGTTTTCCAATTGATTCAAAAATCTCATTAAATGTAGAGCAGATTATGTATTTTTTCTTCTTGAATCACTGTCTTCAAAGGCTAATTCACTCAGGGATTGTCAGGAGGAGGATGCTGTTTTTGGAAGAGGTACAATTATGAGATTTCGTCTTATTACGTTTTACTCTGTGTTATGCCTGGTGTTACAACATACTTTCTCATCATCATCATCACCAACAGTCCTTTACAGTCCAATGCTGGACTATGAGCCTCCTCCACTATAGTGGAGGTTTTTGCCATAATCCCCACGCTTGGCAGGCGGACTGGAGTTGAACATACTTTCTACTGAAATTTAACTTTCCCCCGGGACAAACTTGACCTTTATTAGTTGGGCTTTTGTTGGCGGTTAAGCTGTAGATCCTGGCTACACAGGAGTTGCAGCGGTGGGGACGAGAGCTGGGAATAGTCCAGTTCCCACTGAAATGGATACCACCAAGAGAACTGGGGACAAAACCTAGTCTATGACAGTATATATTGGATCTCATATAATATAGGAATGAAAGCAAGACGGTTCAAGGCGATTCGCTGCTATTTGTTAATTATTGTGGTTCGGAAGCGGAAATGTAGTTTGTCGTGTGACATTTAAAGTTACCCGATATACGACAGATTAACAGATAAACAATCCAACTCCTTCCTCCACTCGGGAGAGGAGGAAAGTGGCCGCAAATCGTAAAGGTCACGTCATGGAACCGCAGAGGTCACGTTTGCAAAACATTTGCTCTAGCCGTAATATTTGTAGTGTGTCTAAATATAGAAAACACGTGTTTGATGTTGTTTATGTTCATAGTTGGAGTTATTTAATAAAATACCTATTGGATTTCCAAATAGAGATGGCAAGAGCCACCGGTATCCAGCTACTTTTTAGTATCTGAAACTTTATTTGGAATCATAGATATTAAAGTTTTTATTCAGTACTTAGACCCTTTCCAGGGCGCTTATACACGTCCCAAATAACTTGCCCTACCACCACTTCGGAGCAACATATTTATTATGGGCTGGTGCTGAGAAGAAGTGGCGGAAGAAACTCAGTCACCTTTGTCAGCCTCATTTTCGCGTCATGGAAAAGAAAAACAAACTCTACCAAACTGTAACAAGTCAATCCATGCTTATCAACATGGCGTGTTTTTTTATTTACTATTGCTAAATTGTAATCATCGAGTACGTAGCCTCTACGTCGTTATCAGCCTTTAGTCACGCTGCAGCGCTGGTCACGGCACAACAGACTTGTGAACTTACTGATTTGATCAACTAGCCTGCTAATATGACCGTAGCATGCATGCAAAATGTGTGCATTAATGTAATATGAAGAATATTGACTGTATGCAACTATGAAATGGAAAATTTGACCTTACAGAACATATTTATTAAGGGTGGATTCGACCAAACATGAGTTAATATTAATCTCAGAATAAATTCGACATATTTCCCATACTGAAACTGTCAATGTGCCAGTTATACTAGGAGATATTCTGGGATAAAAGTTTGGTCGAATTGGGCCTTAGTAAAGTGTTTCAAAGCCCATTAGATTAGTTATTGTGGTGACAGTGGGAAGTATAAAGCCAACTAACTCCCTAAGACCATTTCGGTGTTTGATTTTGACTATCAATCGTTAATCCTCCATTTGTCCCTGTTAAATTAGAGAGGATCGTACAGACCAAATAAAGTAAATAAGTGAATAAGCACTTACAGGGCAGATATGTACCATCCTAGACTGCATTTTAAAGCATGTAAACCTTTGAAAAAGAGGCTGACAATAGTGACTGAGTTTCTTGCGCTGCTTCTTCTCAGCACTGGCCCATTTATTGTCCTGAAGCAGTGGTAGGGTTAATACTGGGACGTGTAAAAGTGCTTTTTTTAAGCCTATTTACAGAAATAAATGAGTTTTAATGAGTTTTTTTTTTTAATGAGTTTTAATGAGTTTTTAACATCAGGTGCGATTGTGGTCAAATACCTGCCTTGTTATGCATTAAAAAAAATTTAAAAAAAAATGACCTGACGATGACGGTAATCAATATTTAGAAACATTTCAAACTTTTATAAAATAGTATGAAGTAAAAATACGTTGAAATTCGGTTCTGTTTACATCTCAAAAAAATAAATCTCTTCTTTGTTCTAAATCTGAAAGATTTATCAAATGCGCACACGCCTCTAAATATACGCGATCCCGTCGACCTTACGCGTCCATTTCAGTTTCTACCGCATAATCCGACAGTTGCCCAACTCAGAAATTGGGAAATATAGATCAAAACGCCAGTTCGTGACCCATAAGTAGGCGTAAATTATAAATATTGACCATTTTAGGCTCAAATTGCGACATTTTAAACCGCATTTTATTTCAATTCCGAACGTTCATTGTTAAAGTGCAATTTGCATACAGAAATGGATGCTAAGTGAGACATTTGTTTTTATGCGATCTATACTTGGCCCTTGACCGACATATAATAACGGTTTATTACTATAAAATCATGTAAAGATCGTTACAATGACATTAGAATGGTAATAGATATAGCATTATGTTATTGAGTAAAATATTGTCCGATTGTTTTTGTGAAGGAAGCGTTTAATTTATTTAGTCATTGGACATTAATTGAAACGTCCACAGGTTTGCTACATGCAATTTCATTTCTTGTTTATGTAGTGATTTATAAGTAGGTATATTTTTGTTTAATTATTACCATAATATACACGGCAATAAGACACATGACACGTCGTGTTATGACATTAACTGTCCATATTTATTTCTCGATCAGTCTAGTTAGCACGAGACGTTTCCGAGTTTTCGGCAACGCACATTTACACGGCTAATTTGATAAATGTCCAATAGGGATGTTTCCTGGGTCAAAAAGCAAGAGTTTTAATTAGTCCGTCAGTTAACTTATCAAAAAATACTATACACGTATTTTTCACTTTTTCAAACTAATGAAAATTTAAAGAGATAAAGCGCGCCAAAGTTCATAAGAAGAGGCCCGTGACGTCAATGCGTGCATAAAAGTGCCGACGTCGTGCGGAACTTCAACGCACCAAATCTATGTAATTAATTGTTAGATTGACAAATAAAAATATATGTGTCCAATATTTTTTGATATTAAACATGACGGACTAAAAAAATTTTTTTCGGAAACTAGCCTATTGTTGGCATATCCTCACTCGCCAGATTAACTTGCATGTCGTCCTCTTTTTAAACGCTCCAGCTACCTCCACTGCATCGTTAAGAAGTGCATCGCATAGCGAACGTTCTAATTTTGCAATTTTCCCGTCAATCGTGGCGTCAGTGCCTGCGCCGGCGCATCGCGATGGTATCTGCTACAGATTGCTCTGTTATGTCATAATTGGCCAGGTTGCCGCCATTATTGTATGTGGGCATTGTCAAAGTTTGCATAAGACACGCAAACTTTGTACCTACTTACTTGTATTAGATAGGGTCTAGAGATGGGTTTGTAGCCAGCTAGTTTGGATAATAACTGATTATTATCTATTAATAGCCATTATTAGCCATCCATTGGCTAGTAACCCTGCTATTAATAGTTTCTTACGTTTTTTCTTCCACCTTTAAAATCAAATCAATATTAAAATCAAATATTACTCAAAGAAACAAAAAAGAACTAAAAAACATCAATGTAATTTATATAAACGACATTGTAGTTAAAAAAGAATCTAAATATTATACAATAAAAGGAGAAACTGACTGACTTAGTGACAATTAGTGGGAATTTTGCAATATCCTCTTGTAACTAAGCTTTAAGTTTACTAAGGTACCTGCATGCCAAATTTCAAGCGTCTAACTTAAGCGGTTTAGATTTTTCATACAAAAGGATTTTCCCGCTAATTCCCGTGCCCGTTGGAATTTCGGGTATTCCTTTCTTAATGCACCTCTACGGTACCTAAGCTACGTCCCTTCCAAATTTCAAGTGCTAAATTTGTTAACTATGAAGGGATATGTTTAATCATTAGTATAACATTAATAGCAGGGTTACCATCTGAAATCGGCTATTANAGTATAGAGTCAAACTGCGTAACATTTTACGAAAACGTTTGGAAGTTCGAAGTACAATTTCGATAAACTATTTTATTTCAACAACTTATTTTCTTCGAACTTCTTCTTTTGCTGGAGATGTCTAACTTTTAACGACTTAATAATATTACAATTTCTTGTTATTTGTTTTGTATTCTTCAAAAATAAATGGACGTGTTTATCTTTTATAGTCTGTTGTGAGTAGGTAACATAATTTACGCTGATCAATCAATTCACGATAATAATAATATGTAGACTACTTTCCTAAAAGAAAACTTTTAGACCGTCAATTTATAGGTATTATCAAAAAATATTGGACATGATGTGTTAAAGTTCTGCGTGACGTCATAACGTGCTACACTTTTAAACACTTCTTGACGTCACGGGCCTCTTCTTTTGAATTTTGGCATGCTTTATCTCTTTCAATTTTCAATAATTTGCAGAAGTGAAAAACATGCGTATTTTGCGTAAGTTAACTGACGGACTAATTTAGGTATACTCTTGCTTTTTTATCCAGGAAACATCCCTATGAGACATTATTTTCAATATAATATAGATGTTTTATAATAATAAATATTTTAAGCATAAATATTTTATTAAAAAGAAAGATCTAAAGATTCAACATTGTCATAAAAGTACAAAAGCTTTGGAAGGACTTTCCGCTCACTGCGGAGCATTTTTCCTATTAACTCCCGCTGAACAAAATTATGGTCGAGCAAAGCACATTGAAGACTGACTCGCAATGTAGTTTTATAATATAATGCTGATTATATTTACTACTGTAGGAATGTCACACAGTCCTATTTATTTCTTTGTTTTGCATTTCATGGAAAACATAGTCTGAAAGACAATGTTTTAGCCTGGTCTACTATACGGCTTGAATACTGAAACATTCAGTTAAAAACTAACGAAACTTACTACGTTTAATTTGTTGAAGATGATGCTCGTCTTACGAAGTTACGAGTACCTATCCAAATTCCATTTGAAATTACAGGGCAAAACACTAATTCAGAAGACGACAGCATCGAACTTAGGCCGAGTTGCACCACCTTTTTTTAAACGTAACAATAAACGGTGCTTTTTGTATGGAGTGTAACAGATTTTAGACGTTTGTCAAAGTTAAAGTAACGTGGTGCGACTCAGCCTTAGTAAAGGAACCGTATCGCAACTAATATAGGTAAGTACATAAGATACGTTAGTGCTTATGCTTTACTTGAAGTGGCGTCTTATACTATAAAAACGAGCTTTATGTCAGCACAGCAAAAGCACTGTAATAAAGATTAATTTTAAAAGTATAAATCTTCACACGACCATATAGAAAATTGCGGCATACCCATGTCAAACTTTATCTTTAATAAAACAAAATTTGTAACAGACCACTAAGAACAAAGGAAATATGTTACCGCCTAAATATTACAACCAGATCAGAAAGTAAATAAAAAAAAAAATGAAATTGAAAAACACAAAAATAAACAGAATCACATATAATGCAACTTTTAGTTGTTAGAAATGTAGCAAACACCAAAACGAAAGGTGTAAACGCATTTTATGTGCTAAGTAAGTGTCTACATTAATCTGACATTGCCAGAAGTGTGAGTCATGAAAATTCATGAACATATTTTTAGAGTCATGAAGATTTGTCCTATCAGCGAAATAAATGCGTTAAAGAAAGTGGCTACAAAGCTAGAAAATAAATAGGTGGAATGTGGAGTGGAGGCCTTTGTCCAACAGTGGACGTCATTCGGCTGAAACGAACGTATGTTATGGCGCAAGACTTTATTTCGTAATAGCATGTCATAAAAAGTAATTTACTGATCAAGTGGATATTAACTAGTCATCTTGACAGGCACATTGAGACCAAGAAAACAATACTAGCTACCTTTGTAATTAATAGCTGGCCGTTACGTTTAGCCTACAACAAAGCCGCCGGCTTCTCGGCAGAGTAAATGGAATCCGTGATAACTGGTCTGCCTGTTGTGTTTGAACTGTACCTCGGAGCAGGGATGTTATGGATATCCGTAACCGTAAATAAAATAATGTCCGAAAACATAACCGTAACCGATTCAAAAGTTTCGGATAGTTTCGGTTGTAGGCAGTTTAAATTGTTTTTTGTATAGCAATAAATGTAAAGGCATAACAGCCTGATTTACCTTTATAATGCCATCTAGTATCAATTTTTACTTTTTTATTACTTTTTATTCGATGTAAAGTGTGTGGCCATGAATGAACCGTGTTGGACAACTATTGCTAATTGCATTCTAAAGCACAGATATCCGTAACCGAAACCGAAACCGGTATAATATTATTTCTGTATCTCTAACCGTATCCGCAGAACTGACGGCCGATGGGGCAGCAAGGTTCTGGAATGGAGGCCGCGTACAGGAAAACGCAGGGATGGCCACCCACAAGGTGGACTGACGACCTGATAAAGGTAGCAGGAAGGCGCTGGATGCAGGCCGCTACCAACCGTGCGATGTGGAAATCATTGGGGAGGACTATGTTCAGCAGTGGACGTCCTATGGCTGAAATGATGATGATGATGAACCGTATCCATAACCGAAACTACATATCCATAACATCCTTACCTCGGAGCCCCCGGCCTCCAGACTAAGTAATTAACTCATCGACAGAGAAGTTTAAGGGCCACGCTTGTTACACTGAATTATTATACTCTCCGAGATTAATATCCAATGTCGGTTACAGTATCCTGTAGGTAAGATATTACGGAAATTAGCAACCCGAGCGCCCATTCTGTGCGTTAAAAATCGAAGGGCTTTCCAGTTATTTTGTTTACTTTGATGTTCGGAGTTTATAGATGAACTTGTCAGTTCAAGACGTAAGTTAATAATGTTTCAATTCAACTATCGTAGACTCTACAATTTTATTGCAGGGTTAAAAAGACCCCACTTTTTTCATAATCTATATCTATAAAAGCTAAGGTCACTGAATGATTGACTGACTGACTCACTCACTTATCACGAAATTTCAGAAAATATAATTGGATGATCAAACGAACTTACCAAGTGAAGTTCGATCTGAATTATCCTGTTTTCGCCGAAGAGATTTATTTTACCGTGTAGTACCCCTGTACGACAACCCAATCCGCACACAATATTCAGCGTAGTAGTAGTAAAAAACAAAAGAGCGGGCAACCCCACCCCTACCACGCTGTGGGCTCGGTGTCCGTGCGGTCTCATTATATTTAGAGAAGAGATGACATTGACGTTTACCTCCAGGGAAGAAGATATAGAAATCTTCGGGTTGGGAGGGACCTTAAATCTCTTCGGCGAAAACAGGATAATTCAGATCGAACTTCACTTGGTAAGTTCGTTTGATCATCTAA